>NW_026252530.1:0-50370 GCF_025094135.1 Mucor mucedo | reverse complement strand
TCATAAAAAACAATAGATATAAAATATCCTGAGTTATACATTTACAACTCAGGGTTACTAGATATATCAATAGAAGATCCCATTTCGAATAATAGATTGGCTACATTGATAAGGCTCATCAGTCATTAGTAAATACAGCCAATAATACCAAGTGAACACAAACGAGCCATAATTTTACCCACGCTTTAAATAACTATAAATACCTCCCTTTCTTTTAGAGATGAAAAAGGGATTCACTTTTAATAAGAATAAAAAAGCCTACAAGCAATATTAATCTTATTCTTCCTGTTTTTTTATCTTTTATTTTTTATTTTTCCGTGTCAAACAAATCGGTTTTCCACAATGATAACGGATGACTTCCAAAACCCAAAACAGAAATTAAAATAACTTGAAATAAACTTCGGAAATTCTATTTTCCGAAGTTAATTTGGCATGCCTTCCAAAACGCACAAAAATGAAAATTAATTTTTTTTTATTTTTATTTAATTCAAATAATTCATGATTTCTTGCTTCCTTTTCTTCCGATTAGCGTAGTAAACCGTTCTGATTTGGTTTACACCAACGGTCCTTACACGGAAGTTGTGTAACCTCCATACAAGGGTCAAAATATCTCTACGCTGTTCCTTATCAGAAGGAAGTTTTGCATGCAGCCTTCCAAATGACCCTGGTATGACTCTCATTCCCCATTCTACTGCCTGCCAATGCTTCGTAATAACGGCATGCTTTTTTTGAGTTGCCACATCACCTCTATCTACACCAATTGCGTTTTCTCTTGGCACACTCAAAATCTTGCACGCAAATTCTCGCCTACAAGGAAAGGCTGAATCTGCAAGGAGCTTGTAAGGTTCTTTGCATCGATGAGTCAGCAGCTTTTCGTAAAGTGGTACGGATATTTCTGCATCATGCCATGATCCAGGACAGTTATATCTATACAAGGAAGGGTCCATTCAGTTTTTGTTTGATTAAAGGCACAATATATATACGTATATCTTACCTCACATAGCAGATGCATTCATCGGGCGTATAGACTAAAACCTGCGAGGCGTAGCAGTCTCCTTTCCATCCATTGTAGTAAGCATTCTGCTCGAAAGGATACTGTATTTTCAGGTTAAGTCCGTCAACAAAACCAAAGACCCCTCTTAATACTTCTTTTTCAAAGTCGTTGGTTGTGTTTGCATACACCATTTCATTGAAAACTTTCATTTCATCCTCAGTAGGCCAAGAGATTTTCCAACGGGGGTCTTCTTTGTTTTTTATGAATACCTTTAAAAGAGTTTCAATACCCATATTTTTGGATCTGCTAATTGTAGCAGTAGGCGCACCAAAAATCATGCAAAATGTTTCTTGTTTCATTGTACTGTGTAACCACATAAGAACTAAAGCAAGGATCATCTCGGGGTCAAAAACTCTTTTACGTTCAGTCTTGCAAACATTAGGATATTCTATCAGGAATTCTTCGTATAATTCATCAAATGATGCGATGGTTAAACCAAGATGACACATGTAAGCATCATCTGGACGAGCCATAATCAATTTTCTAGCGGCTGATTTGGAAGGTTTATGTAAACTTCTGGATGTTGTGTAGAACTGTTTACCCAGATTCAAGTACATTCATGTAATGAAAAGCAGCAGTAGAAAGAATAGCAATGTGTGTAAACATTTATAATGTACGTTTGGTTACTGGTGGCATTTCAAATATGTAACAAAAGTGTTAAAAAACATTATATGGAATGAAGGGGTAGGGGGTGGAAGAATGTATTCAGTTACAACAGACCCCGTCCCAATAGATTTCCATCACATATAGTCACAACATAATGATAGGTCAAAAGAAGTCTGAAAAACGAAGTCTGAAACATTATGAGATTCGCTTAACAACGAGCTATAAAAACTGAGTTACCTGTTTATAAAATTATTTTCTTTTTTTTTCTATCAAAATAATTTATTCAAACTAATCATGGGAAACGTTTCAGTAGACGTAAGATTCACTGAAAATGACAAGCTTTACTTGCTCACAATAGCAAAGCATGCTCCACCATCTGGAGCTGATGAATGGAACGAGGTATGCCAAATGTACATGGCAGGAAAAAAGAAGCAGGTAGCAGAAGAGAATGAGGGCGTAGGATATAATAAAGGCAATAATTTTCAGGCTTTTAAAGTAATTCAATTAAATAAGGAACAAAAGATCAGATACAATTTATATTGATTACACGAAGCTTGTTTGACAAAAGCTTAATAAGACAAAATAATTTATTTGTGATTGAGTATGAAACAGATTAAAAACCAAAACCCTCCAGCCACACAGAGCTATTATTCCATTCTTCACTATAGGTCTTTCAAGAGATTTGTGGAGGTTCATATTTAAAATTTTAACGATGATTATTAGTACTCGCGTATTCTGACTACGGTCATTGAGAAGAGGGAGAGGAAGAGGAAGAGGAAGAGAAAGAGTGCGTCGTGGCGAAGGTCACCTTCCAAAGATGATGTCGAACTAGGCACAAAATAGACCAGATCCACTTGGTTCCCCAGTACACGATCTGGCGCCGTCATCGTTCTCCCTGCCGAGATGCTGTAGTTTTTTTATTTTATTTATTCCCTTATGTCTACGTCTTTTAGTAAAAAGATTTGCTTTGTCCGTTTGGCTAAGCCTAGTTTCATCTTGAAATATTTGTGTTAGAAATAGCAGATATTTTCTTGTTGATAATCGTTCCAAGGCAGCCTTTGATGCCTTCCAAAGGAATGTGTGTCTTGTTAAAAATGTAAAAAGCCATTGTGGGTAAAGTTCAGTTATGCCTAGGATGACAGGCGTAAGGAGATGGACTATATTTAACCCACAGTTAGGAAAAACTTCTTAATCAATAATATTATCTGGTCGACTACACGAGACTGTGGTTAATAAAGTATTTTTCGCAACGTAGTCTGTAAGATGTCTTCCATAAATATAAGATTTTTTTTTTATATGGATCGCTTGGCAGAAGAAAAGATCCGGAATGTCTTTTTCAAACTTGAATAATTTTTTAATCCTCAGCACCTGAAGATAAACCTGCTATGAATTATTTTTCTCGTCTCGAAGAGATTATCAACCTTGTAGCTAAACGTCCAAGAAACAAAGTCTTATGACAGCACTCAAAGTAATTGTACTTTAACAGAGAATTTGCTGATGCAGCTGTTGTAGCACGTGTATGCTTTAAAACACTAGAGCTCATTTATCAGTCTAGAGAAAAACTTTGCGTTGCAACAACCCTTCAGAAACGCCATTTGACTGATAAAAAGGACTGTATAAAAGTAAAAATTTTAAGCTGGCTTTTTTTTCTGTCACCCCCTCTTTTTTTTTTTTTTTCAACAATGTCGATGGATGAACCACCCGCCATTTTATTAAGAAGATGTAAAGAGCGATCGGGTATTCGACTTACCAGAGAATACTTAACAGCGTGGAACCAACGACGTAGCAGCTCTACGCCTAATATAGAATCAGCCTATACCGATATTGTGGCCGATTTTTTAAAAACGGATATCTCTGAAACTTCAGAACCCGTTATCCCTGAGGACTATGGTCGACTTGCCATCGATACGTTCCCACCGGCTCATTTACGTCAAGGCGGTGGTGTGGTACTTCAGATTCAAGACACCAACGATGTCAGTCATTCTGCTTTATCTCAACTGGACAATCTAAGTAGTGGTCAAACATGGCCTCGTGGAAAATTACGTTGGACATTAAGCGATGGACATCTACAAGTGCAAGCGACAGAATTTCAACCGATCCCTTTTCTCAATCTAACCATACCATTTGGCTCCAAAGTGCTTGTCAAAAGTTGTCAAGTGAGAAGAGGTATGCTCATGTTGACACCTGATAATGTCAAATGGTTAGGGGGTGGAGTTCCCGAACTCTATGGTGGAAATATGACGACCGAATTACAGACAAGATTGAAAACTAGACTTGGTACTCTTGCACAGCCAAATACACCTATACCTTCGACCACACCTTCCAATTCATTTACAAATTCATTTACTGCGAACCGAAATACAACCACAACGAATTATCCAACTCCCAGTAGTAGGAGTAGTACAAACTCAACCCCATTTGTAAATACAATGCACAGTTCACATACAAATAACAATGCATCAGCCTCTGAATTTGATGAATTCGGTGATATAGATATGGATCAATTTAACGATATGGATATGAGTCAATTCAACGATATCGACATGGATCAATTCAATGATATTGATCTTGATGATGAATTTGGTTATGATGAAGACATGGATGAAGTGAGTGAACCCACTATTTCTCAAATTATACCCCCGGCACCACCAGCATCAACAGCAACGGTACCCTCATTTGATGATAGTGATGATGATTTTGTGTCAACACAAATAATACCTGTGAAATCTCGTCTACAACCCAAATCACCCGTTTCGCTTGCAAAACGACCCCGCATCAACCCTCCCGCGGTAAGAACCAATTCAGCCGAGGCAAGAGGCAGGACATCAGAGGAACCATCTGTGATAAGAGCCCCAAAGGAAAGAGTCAGTTCAGCTGAGACATTCACCTCTACCATGGACCAAGGAAGTATACCAAGCATAAAGAAAGAAAAGAATCCAGTAGAAGAAGAAGTGCATTGGGTAGATCCTAGTGCATGGATGGAAGAAGAGGAAGAGGAAGAGGAGGAAAAGATTGAAGGTGTAGAGGTGCGCTCCGATGGTAAAACCTATGTGACATTTGAGGCCTTGCATCGAATTATTGGACAAATGGAACAGAATACGTTTACAGGTTCGTTAGTGGATGTTGTGATTGTGGAGGCGAGATATCGAAAGATAGCAGCCATGCGATTATCGGATGCTTCTGGGTTTTATTCCATTTTCGAGATTGGGGATCCTTTGGACGAAAAGAGTGATAAAATTATAAAAATTGTCATTGGCAATTCTGTAAGTTTCTCTTTGTTTTTGAATATATAAAGATTTTTTTTTATTATTTTTTAGTCTAATGCTCGCTAACAACAACAACAAAAGTTATTTATGGAGTTTCTAGGTATTGACCCGAAAGATGCAAAAACCGTGGGAGATGAATTAAAGGATGTCAAGAAGGCTAGAAAGGTAAGATGGGTTCATTTTACACATTTTTTTTTTTTTTGTTTGTGTTAGTTGGTGATGGTGGTTAAAGCGGTTATTTTTCATCTTAGGTTTTACTGCCTTTTGATAAAAGTATTCGATCAAAATTAATTTCATTTTCACTGGATATCAATATTATGGAAAAGGAAATGGCTAGTAACGGACAAGGACTTTCCTTCTTACCTATTGCCTTATCCTATCAAATCAAATCAAAGTAGGATTTTTTTTTTTCTTTTGCTTGTGTATATGAATGAATGCTATATATCCGAATTTCGGGGTACTGCATATTTTAATAAAAGCCTGTGTTCTATCCCGATCGACTTCAATCGAAGAGCTATTTATTTTAGAAATGAGCACGTTTATCAAGCTTGTGTCGCCATGCAATGGAAAAAAAAAATCTTGATCTTGTTGTTCTATTGGCACTCTACTTGAATGACTAACAAATCTCAAGGTGACTGTGTTTCTATTAAAGATCTTTGCTCTCAGCTGACCTGAATATGTATCCATTGACAGATTTTGATGTATGCATGAAACAAGGTTTCATGACACGGGGTGTATGAAAGTTGTCTTATCCTATTTTACCACTTTTGGGGGGTATTAGGATGAAGCATAAGATGAGAGAAAGAGAACAGAAAAAAAAAAAAAAAAAGGCTGATCTGGATTAGAAAAAAAATAAAATAAGTGTGCATATTCCCATAATTCTAGTTTATGACCGCAGGTAAATAAATCAGTCAGCAAGTAGGACAAGATAAAAAGGTTCTGTTACAAAAAATATAACGGAAGAACAGAAAGGATTGAGGTGACAATAATACAGGGCTCAGTCCTTTATTTACAATCAAAAAAGTAAAATTCGAAGTTTGTGCACTTTTGTCTACTCGTTTAGGGAACTTTATGTGGTACCTTAGATACAGGTTGTGTGGTTTACTTATCTAAATAAGTTACAAGTATCTAATCTGCCCTCTGTATAAATTATGTGTGTGAATATATTTGACCAAATTTAAGTGTTCTACTAACTCTTTGCTCACAGCTTTGTAGGAAGGGGTTTTGTTCAAGAACGATAGTAAGTAAATGAAGAGTGGGCATGATAGAGAAGCTATTTTAAAATTAAATCTGGCATAAAAAAAAGCAAGATAAAATTAGATGTTAGTCATGATAGCGTTTGATAAAACGTGTCGTATTGATAATGAACAACTATGTATCCTGTTTATTATTCAAATTGAAATAGGGTGCACATACAGGAAAGAGGACAAAGTGGAAAAGAGACGATAAGAATCCTCAATGTTACATGATTAAAACAGCAATCAATCGAAAATCCATGAAAAAACAACATGGGTTACACATCTCACAGAGGCCGATCTTGAAACATTTAAACAATTAAATTAGGGAAAAGAGAGCTGAGAAGCATTACTTAATCCTTTCTTCTTTTTCTCTTTTATTTTTCTTTTTTTATACATATACTCTTTGTTTTTATATATATATATAAAAAACAAGATCCGGTAGAGATCATTTATTTCTTTTTTTTAGGGGGAGGGTAGCAAAAAAAAAAGGTTTATATAACCATGGGAAATGAACAATCGACCTCATACGAATCATCCACTATGAGTTCCGAAAAACCCGCTTCATATACTACACGATCCACTACGACAAGCAATAGCAGTAGCACACGTAAACCACAACCGTTTGCAGGCTCATTTTTTGATTCTCATCTGGCACCTGTTGTGCCGCATCAACAAGCCAAGAAACCTAATCGACCAGCAGGACATGTCAACTTCTTCGAGGTAGCAGCTGTCTCGCCTCAACCCACCAAAAGTATCAAATCTTCACCTTCTAATTCATCCTCTTCTTCATTAAAGAATGGTAGTAAACAGTCCTATCCATCCACTTTAAATAGTGGCCGACATTTATCCAAGAAGAGTATTTCGCAAGTCACTACAACCAGTTCTGGAAACTCGTCTGTAGGAAGTAATGAGATTGAATCCAAGCTTTCTTCGATATCGGATTATATTTATATTCATGGTAGAAAGTACTGGAAAGCGCATGGTTCGCAAAAGTTTATTTTACCTTGTGATGATGAAGAAAGCGACAGATTGATGGCTATGGTATAGTAGAGAAACGCAAAAAAAGAAAAGAGAGAGAGAAGCTAATTTGTTTGTAGCACTATATTTTAAAATCGAAATTTGGAGGCAATTTTCTCTCACCGATTAGACAAGTGTTGAGTTCTGAAATGAATCGTAGCAAAGTTCTTGAAATTGGGTGTGGAGCAGGTACGTGGATTCTTGAAATGGCCAGTGAATTCCCCAATACAGGTACTCTATTTTATATGAATATATAAATATCTGATGAGTCATAACTTAGTTTTGTTGAATTAGAGTTTGTTGGGGTAGATGATTGCCCGTTATTTCCAGCAAGCATGAAGCCAAGAAATGCACGTTTTAAGTTACAAAATGTGTTGAAAGGATTATCGTTTAAAGATGGAGAATTTGATTTTATTTACATGCGATTGATGATGATTTATTTTACACCTGAAGAATTAACCAAACTCTTGCGTGAGATCTCTCGTGTGCTAAAACCCGGTGGATACTTTGAAGTTTTGGATACAAACTACACCATTCGAAATGCAGGACCCATTTCGAAAAAGCTGGTCAACTCCGAACGTGAGTTTCTTTTTTTTTTTTAGGTGTGTAAATATATGAAAAAAATGACTTACCCCCCATGTTATGTAGTGAAGAATATACTACAATTATCCACAGCGACGTACGAATCGAATACGAATCATCCAATTTTTACGTGTTTGATGTTAGCCCCTCAACAACCTGGTAATAACCCTGAGGGACATTTCATTGATATTCAGCAAGAGCGTGCGGTGTTGCCGTTGGGAGATTGGGGAGGTGGGCAGATTGAAGAGTTGCATGTGGCCAATTTCAAGAATTTGCTCAGAAGCATTCAAAGCACAGATGAGGCACTTTCTCCCCTATCAAAACAATCTGTGGATTCCATTCTTGATGAATGCGATCACTATAAATCATATTTGGATTGGTTCTCGTGTTATGCAAGAAAGCCGTTTAATGACGATCAATTGGAACAAAGTACACTTGATTCTATTTATGAATTCGTTGATGGATTTGTAGATTTTTAGTTATAATAAAAAAAAAAGAGGAAATGTTATATATTTATTTTTGAAATGTGTATTTGATAAGTGAAATATGAGAAATAGTGAAATGAGAAAAAAAAAATCTATTGAGATTTAGAGGTAAGGGCTCTATGAGCTTCAGCTAATTGAGCTTCAAGTACACGAATGCGGTCTTCAAGACCAACATCTTTGGCATGAAGAGCCACCTTTTCCGACTCGAGCACGGCAACACGGGTCGTGAGTCGGGAATTGTCCGATTCCAATTGGTGAACTTGCTTCTCCAAGGTTTCCATCTTTACAATCTTCTTGAGACGAGAACGACGAGCAGCATCTGTATTCTTTTGGCGTTTTTGAGATACTTCATCACTGTCTTGTTGAATCTCCAGCTTGCGTTTAGTGGTGTTCATGGTGGGTGTGAAGGCACCAGGTCGAGGTGCAATAGGAATAGCAGTCTTAGGCATGATAGCAATGGGGCGACGCTGATGGATAGGTTGAGGTTGCACCTGGACTGGTTTAGGACTCTGATGGTTTAGAATGTCTGGGAAGAGAGCGACTAAATCAACAGAGGGAGCATCATGATCACCGACAGATACAGCAGGACTTGCAGTTAAAGGAGGAGAGATGGGTAAAAGTTGAAAGAGATCTTGAAAAGCATCGGTTTGTTTGGAGAGTAAATCAGAATTGGAATCGGTTGGATTGAACCAATCCTCCATAGGGTTAAATAACACTTGAGAGAATTGGTTGGAGGAATAATCTCCATTAAAATAGTTTGGTTGGTAGGTCATTTGTTTGGTTTTCAGTTATTTGGGTTGTTTTTTTTTGGGGAGAAGTAGCTTGGTAGCAGTAGTAGTATTATTCTGGGTGGTTGATGGTAGAGTTGGTTTTCTTTCGGTTACAAGTAGAGGGTTCGTCTGTAGTATAAGAGAAAAATGGCTTGCTGGGACGAGGATTAAAGAGCAGCATTTTTGGGGGACAATCAAAAAGCATATTTAACAAATTTAACAAAAGATTCAATATTTAACAAATATAAAATTGATTCAAGATAGGAAAGGGATAAAGAGGATAAAGAGATTAAAAGGCAACCATTTTTAAAAGGTGAGTATAAAAAAAGTGGTAGCGTTTAAAAAAAGTGTGGAAAGGGTTAAAGAAGAAAAACAAGATGGAAAACTGTAGTGCTTTTTATACATGGATGAAAATTTTTAAAAGATAAAGCCATCTTATTGGTAATTAGGGTATTGCTCATAATTGATTTTAAATTATGATTGGATAATTTAATTTAGTGTCATACTTTTTTTTTTATTTGGTATGGGACACAATTTACAAAACTTTATTCAATGTACCATATGCATTTGATTTTCTTTTTAATAATGTAAGGCTGATGCAACTTATTTAATAGCTTTTGCCTTCTTATCCTTCGCACCTTTTTTTGTTTTTTGGTTGTTGCAAATGAATTTGAAACATTCTCTATCCAATCTAGCTCTTTTGAAGCCTTCAAAACCGCTAATTTGTTCTTACGAGACATGCCACTACTAGGTTCAGGCGGCGCCAATTCTAACTCCGGTGCCGGCGGTGACGAGGGCAACGGCGACGACGTCGATGATGATGATGACAACGTCGACATCATGTCAAAAATGTCTTGGTACACTTTGTTCTGGCGATCCTCGTCCCGCGCTAAACAAGAGTCTAGCCAAACATCAACGCTGCTACTATCCTCACTATCCTCATTTGTCTCTTTGACTGAGTTGGTATCCTGCACCGCCTCATGATTGTCACAACGCGAATCTTTCTCCGCAACAGCAGTAGTGCTAGTAGTAGCAGTAGTAGTAGCAGTAACAGTAGTAGGCTCAGTTACCTCGGGTGTCACTAATTCCGAATGTTCAACCAACGAATCGTCCTCCTCGCTCACGACGGGTGGTGGGGGTAATGATGGTGACACAAATGAGGATGTATTGGTATATTGATTGTCTCCTTTGGCAGTGCTCATGGTATTTGCCATAAAAGTTGGTATAATGGATTGTGTACTTAGGTCAAACATGACAGGCGCGGTATTTTCTTTTAATCGTTGCAGATAAGTTTTCTGCGGTATGTTATTTCCGGTGGCGGATGAATGGGGTGGCTGTTTCTTCTGGTTGAGAACACCTAATATGACGGGTGCCAGTTCGGAGGATCTGGTTTCATTCGTGTCCCATAATTGAGAGAGAATCACACGATCATGTTGGGAAGGCATGAGTAGAATATCGTCCAGCATGGGTGTAGGTGCAGACACCAACTCGGGATCCACAATGCTTTTCAATGGTAATTTCCTCTTTGATTTTCTCGGTCTTGTATCAGCATTGACAACCATATTTTGCCCTATGTTGTGCGTTGTGTGTGAGAGAATGAAAAGAAGAAAAAAAAAAGAAAGGAGGAGGCGGTAAGAGACTGTTTTTTGTGGGGGTTTGTTTTATTTTATTTTATTTTTTAAACTACTACTGCTCTCCCCTTTGTTGGATTTGAGAAAAGGATGTATCAAAAAGAAACCTGTCAAATTGATTAATCTTATGCTTAATATACAGTGGACATGTGGAATCGAGATTCTTCAAAGTCTTTGATTTGTTGATCATGAAGTCGGTGATGACGTGCACCACTCTTTAATCGGGATGCATAAGCATTCACAACTGATGCAAAGTAAATCTAAATACATTAAGGTCAATATTTATATTTACTGTTTTAGTGTGTAAAATCGTGTTGCCTAACCTGTAATACTTGGATGGCAAAGATAATAGCACCCCAAAGAATGATCATTAATTTAATAGATCGCTCACAATCTTCGGGATCAGTAGCAAATGAATTCATGGTGTCTGGATATCGCACAGGTGTATAATAACTGCCTGTGGAAATAGTTGTAGGCACAAGTCCCGATTGCGAGTTACCAATGCCAACTAATCCAGATCGGATACAGGTATTCATCATATTCTGTCGATATACAATCATCAGCACTAACGAGATAATGTACTTGAAAAAGGACAAGACACAGCACACCCACACAACAATACTAAAGAATTTGGCGGATCTTCTTTGTGCCTATATATTTTATTCGGTTTAATTAACTAAATTTATCTTTTAATCAACAAAAACTTACAAATAAAGAACCAATGATACCGGATAAACCACCTAGAAACACAAGTACGGTGAATAGTAAATTGATATAATACCATGCTTTAGCTGTCTGTCCTGAATACACAACAATGGCTGTTGTTTTTATATTGGTTAGTTTTAAATCTTTCGCTTCTTTTGGAGTAACAACATACCATTGATTCCGAGAAAACCTGTAATGGCGTCAAACAAGTAAACGACCTACATGTGTGAAAAAAAAATATATAGTTGTCAGTATGACAAAGTGTAAGACTCCTCTACATGAATGAGTACAAAAAACCAAAGTGCAATGACAAACGCTCCCAAGCGAAGGGGTATAAAACAGCAACACTTTTCTAGAGCCAACCCCATTATCGTTACTAATATATTTGTATTAAAAAAAAAAAAAAAAAAAAAAAGAGGGAGACAATCAATGAGGGGAATGAAAAAAATTATTTATAGGTATTAAACTCAATAGAGGTTGTGTTTGTGTAGTGTTTTTAGCAAAACCGGGTCTTCAATCGAAACACCATTCAATGTACGTCACGGTCAAGAATACCCACACCACTTTTTATTTTTTATTTTTCGTTTATCTTTTTTTTTTTTCTTTTTACAAATACGTATTGAGTGTCCATTAAAAGCATGAATCCTGCACAAAAGAACAAGGTTGATGTCAGTGTAAGTAACAGTTTTTTTTCGTGAAAAATAAAAGAAAAGGTGAAGCAAACAGAGATATTTACAGACCTTCCTTTTTTTATATATATTATTCACACACAGCAATTAAGCGAAGAAGAACAAAAGTTATTTCGCATGTATGGTAAGCTTCCTGATCGCAAAGATCTCTTGGGCCATAAACTCAAGGTAAGACGGGTGAGAAAGTTAGTCATGAAAGTCAAGTCAACTGACAACGAGGATGAATTAGGAACGTAAATACTTTGATTCTGGCGATTATGCACTTTCAAAAGCAGGTAAAGAACCCTTAGCAATAGGTTCTGAACATCCTTCACCTGATACTATTCCCCACTCGAACCCTATATCTTTGCCTGGTTCTAGTCCAGTTAAAGAGAGTCCTCTCGTTTCAGAGACTGATAATGAAACCAAGTAAAAAAACTCTTCAAAAAAAACTGCATTTCTCTTCTCATATCTCTCCTTTCTCTCTCTCTCTCTCTCTCTTTTTTTATTAACTATTACTATTGTTATCACTAAATAAATTGTCCAGCCCAGTTTTCAAGATGAAATAAAAAGGGTGATTTACCAAAGTTAAGATGGATGGTAGCAGGACCATCTACACCAACACTAGGAAAGTAATGATGACGACTTAAACCTGTAAAAGCATAGTCTATCATCGTACCGTTTTTAGTGAAAAAGACATGACCCGTGTCGGGACAGTAACCACAGCCTACGGTATCTCCCAATCCCCAGCTCGGACCAAACTCTTGTCCACCCGTGGCATCATCGCAAAACTTGTGACCATCATCACTATGATACCCCACCGAGAATTTATTCCAACCTGGCATACGAAAGATGGGGTAAGGTCGTGTACTGAGACCAATCGCCATCACGACCTCCCCTCGTGCTTGTTTCACGGTCATTTCAAAATAATGCTGTGTAGGCACATCGTTGTAGATGGTTTGTGGGTTGTATTCCCGTAACGTTAAAAATGGATGCGAAGCTTGTGCCGTCACATCCAAATCAATGAGTGGTCCATATTGGACACCAGGCCAAAATTGGACCTGATCACCCGAGGTTATAAACGCAGGATTACCTTTAGGATGAGCAAACAATTGATTCTTTTGAATGCTCGTATCAATATGCATACAACGAAGAAATCCGTACTGCGCTACTTGTTGTGCTTCTTGGCTGGGAAATCTGTCCAGTTGGGAACTGAAAGCTTGAATAAACATTTCTCCTCGTTCATAAGAGTCTAATGAAGCATCTTGGAATTTACCAAATTGATGTACTTGCGCATTCGGTGTCAACGTTGATTGAAACGCATGGTCGTAACTAGGTGGTTCTTCTTCAAAGTCTTTATTGTTCATTCCTTTTTTTTTTTTCGGGTTGCTTAGCAATAGAAAAGAGAGAAACTTGGTTTACGCGGGAAAGGGGGAATATTTATAAGCCCAGAAAACGAGAAAAAAAAAAGATTACGTAGCATGTTGTAAATGATATAGTAGTAATAAAGAAAAAAAAAAGGGAAGATAATAATACAATAACAAGATAGGTTGCTAATATTTAGGATGTTCAAACACGGCACTCTTTTGAATATCGGCTAAACTTTTAACTCTAGTAAATCGACCAGCATGTTTAACAGAGGTACCATCTTCTTCTAATTGGCGTTGTAGTAAGACTTCACCTAATCTTCTTCGTTTTAATTCTTCTTGTTCTTGTTCTTCCAATGAAGTGTTCCAATCATTGGCTGATCTTCCTAGGGTATTTCGAAATGTATCTGCAAGTAAGACGGCATCGGTGGAAGAGAGTTTATTACTGCTGTCATAGCCTGCATAAGCCAAGGTTCCAATACTCGATGCATTTTCACCCGCACTAGCTGTCGTCATGGGCACGCTGTCTGTGGATCGGAAGGCAGTGACTTTAGTTTGTGAATTAATCGAACCGTTATAACCTCCCTTTCCTGTGTTACGAGCTGCACCAGAGATAGGAATTAGCTTATTATTACGTTTGTTTCGACGTGATATTAAGACGGCCCATATCAAGGCAGCCACACCGCAGATGAATGCAATGACTGCAATCACAATCACCGCAATAGCCCAGCCAGGTAGATGTGAAGATGATGCGTATGCGTTGTTGTTGTTGTTATTATTATTATTGTTGTTATTATTATTGCTATTGTCGTTGTTCTCGTTGGAGTTTGTTGTTGTTGAATTGGTATTGTTTGTATTTACAGCAGGAGGCGCCAGTTCTTTTTATATGAGGGTGAGTTTTACGCTGCTTAATAGATAAAAAAAATAAAAAACTTACGGACGACGGTAAAGTTGAAGGGTCGCGGAAACATACTGATTGGACTGGAGATTTCGGTATATGGACTGTAGGTGGGAGGTAAGTAAAAGGCAACCATTGTTAAATTAGAGGGAGGGGAACCGGCAGGTAATGGGTTGAGGAACCAAGAATCATCGACCGTGACCTCTACAGAACCTGAAGCTCTGTCTAGATCCGTGTAATTTTTTACGCTCACGTATTCGTATTTTATAATGTAATACAAGTAAAGACTAATTTGTTCCTATCATTTAAAGTTAAATATACACTGCTTTTTTTTAAAAAAAAAAATATAAATAATAATTTCAACTTACATAACCCACATAAAAAGGATAACTATAAAGACAGAAAAGATACGTAATCAGTAAAATAGAGGATAATGAATTTTTTTTTTCTTCTTGTACATGTTTTTTTTTTGTATTTACTTGAAATTCCAAATGAAATTATGTGTGGATCCATTTGTCCAGACGTCTGTGGATAATGGATAACAAAAAGGGAACTGATTACCTGAATCAGAACATTCTTGAACTTGGTCTGAAGTTTCTTTATTAAAGTGTTATTCTTGATTATACAAAGTAACTTTCTTTTTTGTCACATACCACTTTGCATATGTATTTTAGGCAACAACAACAAAAAAGAATTAAAAAAGAAAAAGAGAGCAAAAAAAAAAAAAAAGAGGATTACTTTAACGAAATAAATTTAGATTATTATAAAAAAAAAAAAAAAAAAAGATAAAAATAGACTTGTAACTTTTTTTTTTTTGAGTGATGTGTATATAAAAATGAGGTATACAGAAAAAAGAGTGAGAACTCTCAAGAAAGAACAAACAAATAAATAGGAGAAGAAGAAGACAAAGATGCCCGGGAGCAAAAAAAACAGCTCTAGGTAAAGGGACATAAAAAAAAAAGGGGAGCCCTCATTAAATTGGGGTGTGTAATACAAAAAAAAAAAAAACTTAATATTCCGATTTCAGCTCCTTTCCCTTTCTGCTTTAATAGAAACATTTAGTTTTTGTCAGCTTCAATACCTTTTTTTTTTCTTTTCTTTTTTTTTTTCTTTATAAAAAAAGGCTCACTCGTTTAGGATGAAGTCGTATTTAGATCAACAAAGCAAGTTGGCAATTCATCATAATTTGTTTATTACACTGGATCTTGCGCCAGCTGGTACGGTTTTATTGACACAAGCACCACTGGCATCGGTGCCGTTACCTTCGGAACAGCTCCACCGATGTAATTACTGTTTACGAAAAGGGAATCTTCAATGTTGCTCAAGGTGTCATTCCGCTTATTTCTGCAGTAACGATTGCTTTTTAAATGCATGGATCAGTTTTCATAGAGCCTCTTGCCAACCTTCTTCTTCTTCCTCCTCCTCCTCCTCAAATAACTCCCTTTCAGTAGAGAATGACGTGCATCTTCAATTATTACAACGCGCTGCCCTGACACTCGACAGTCACACTACCACCACCACCGCCAAAAAAAGTACTCCGATCTTACAACAACATGGTGTCGCCATCCATGCATTCAATACTCTGGAATTACAACCCACTACAATGACACAGGAAACTAGACTCTTTCTAGAAAAATCCGTAAATATCACCAATCGGAGTCTAGATGAATTATATCAACTTTGGAAACGGGTCCAAATCTCCTCTTTCCCCATCACGGACCCGGATACCCATCTGGACACCGTGGCCATGGGCATTTACCCCATTACCAGTCAATACGTGCGTCATTCATGTAGACCCAACACGGGTCTCATCTATAAACAGGGACATCAACTCCTGGTGGCATTAGAGGATATTCCGCAAGGCACACCCATCACTATCAGTTATGTCGATCTCATGGCAACCAAAAAGCAACGCCAACACGCACTGGCGGAAAGATTTGGATTTCAATTCGAATGTGACTGTGAGCGTTGCCAAGGAGATTTTCAAGGTCTAGATGTCTTATTTGAACGAGGGGAAGCCTTAAATATCTCATCGGAAGAGATTACAGAGACATTGGAGGAACAATTAAAATCATGGAGTATCTTGGGCATGATTCATGAATATGCTTCCAAAGGATTTGATGCATCCGCTATGGGTGATGAACCATTGGACGCACCTCATCTAACCCACTTTATCTGTCGAATGATTGTGCCCGATGTCTATATACCTGCATTCACATTAGCGAAAAGGAAACTATCGGCCGCTTTAAATCATGTAAAATTACCTCCGTTACGTCAAAAGCGATATAACCGACAAGATGATTCACAACGTATTTTACCGGCTATTGACGCATTATTAGCACACCAATCACATCAATCTCCCTTCTTCACCATTGTTGGTATCAAGGCAGCTGATAAACTTCTTTCGAGGTTAATCACACAAGGGAAATGGGTAGAGGCATCACGTTGTGCCATCTATATGTTTATGGTCTACCGTATGGTCTACCCTGCATTGTACCCAGAGATGGCCTATCATACTTTAATCATGGCAAGAACCTCCTGGAATAGTCTGGTGCAACTGGAATTAGCCGGTATCGGAAAGAAGTTAGAAGCCGTCTATCAAAACTCGGTTCAGCTATGGATTTCCGTCGCAAGTGATTCGATTCTCAAAATATTCGGTCAGGAAACTTTTCTTTGGCGAGAAGCTGTCGAGATCAAATGGCTCTTTGAGCGGGATCAGAAACTGAAATTGACTGAGTAGGTTTTACATGACTAATAATATTTTATAATTACTTTTTTTAATAAAAAAAAAAAACTAAGAGCCCCCGCGCGTACGCGGGAGCTATGTATGTATAATAGACTAAAAAAAAATGATTTCTGCCTTATTGTGATAAAATATGGGGGATAGGACGCTACTTTACACTAGCAAGTACTAATATCCGGCGGGGAAAATCAGAAAAATACTAAACAGGCGCTTGAAAAGGATATACAAGAAACTTGTACTAAACATTTTGACTTGATCAAAAGGCTTCTTTGTTTGTCATAGAGCACATTTAAAGTTACTACAAAGTACTGCGATAAATTGTGCGCGAGTAACGTTTTTTTTTTTTTTTTTTTTTTTTCATCAGTGTAAGTGCATATACACTTTAAATTCAGACAGGGCCAGTTTTCTTTTTTTAGACGAATTAAACTCATAATTCAAATGATGTTGATCCTTTTTTTCAATATGGCGATACAAAAAAATATAAGTATGTCTAAAACTAAACTTTGTTTAAATATGGCTGGAGTCCCATCTTTTTTGAAATTGTATAGATGCTTTGGAAGCATCCTTCAACTTTGGCAAGTAAGTATACAACTATTCAGGACAGTGATAGCTTTAGTAAAGTGCATCACTTTGCACGAATTATCTATATTTACGGATTATTTGTCAGAAGTATTTCAGTATGACCTTTCAAATGGGAAAGTCAACTATCCAAGTAGGCAATGAATCCCCTATAAGTTCACAGGATCTATTATTCCTGAGACTTTAACTTTTGATGAGTGCTATATCTATAGTGAAGCCATCTGTTCGAGTGAAGTTTGAAAAAAAAAAAGCAGCCTTTTAATTTTTAGTGGTACCTTGTTTCCATGCTAGATATTGCAATCACTGCAAAACTTTGCATTGAACCATTTGCTTTTTAAACTACGAGTGTAAAAAAGAAGCAAATGACTGATAATAAAACGTTCAGGACGATATTTTAAAGAATCCAATGAATTATTTAGCACGGAAAATGCATCAGATATTGCAATAATAACAACTCTCTCTTGCTCTTATCAACTGAAAAAAATCCTGCTCTCATTTTAATCGTGTTTTTGTATGTGTTTTCATGCTCTCCATTTATCAAGTACCAGTCAAGGTAAAAAAAAAAAAGAAAAAAAAAAAAAAAAAAAAAAAAAAACTACAATGACCGCCTTGACCGGAAAGAGATTTTTGTCTGCTGTCTAAAAAAAAACTTCTTATTTGCCTGATTAAAAAAAGGCTGAGTATGTTTAAATATGAGGGGAAACAAAAGGGAGTATCTAAAAAAAAAAAAAAAAAACGGGTAGATTTAGGAATATCAAGGATTTTTTTGACATGATCTCTTTTTGTTCAAGATACATGAAAGAGTAATCAAATGTATTACCCGTTCTTGATCTTTATATAAACACTTTTCTTCTTCTTTTAGACCCTTCTAGGCAGGGACAAATAACAGGCATTTCTTATGCAAATGATATGCGGTTCAGTTGCTTTTAATTAATGTATAAGCTATTGGGACGAATGATCGATTTATCATGTGCACTATCTGTTTGAAGATAATTATCCTTTTCTGCTCTCTCAAATGACCTTTGTTTCATTAGCTCTTGCTTATCTGATTCCACTGTCATTTTTTACCATGTGCACGTTTCAATCAATGAAAAGATAGCAAAAGAAAGAAATGACGAAGGGGAAACATAAAACGCTTCATGATTCTGTAACTGGATTTTTTTTTTTTTTTTTTTTTTTTTTTTTTGCGGTATACAATGATCTGTTTATATATGCGTTATTGAGTTTATAAATATATGATACACAAAGGCGGGGGTAGTGTGGAAACACATATCCAGTCAAAGAGAGATGTGTTGCTTATCCTTCGATACCACATTGCGAAGAAGAACATTCCGACGGTTAACTTTATTGACATTTTTTTAATAATTTTCATGTCGATTTAAAAGCACGAATTTGGCTTGTATTGTGTGAGACCAATTTTATTTCTGCTGAACAAGGATATTTGTATGAAAAGAAGTTTTGTTCCGAACTGCTCATACGTCTTTAAAAAAAAAGTGCTTCAAAAAAAGTGCCACTTATCTAGATAATGCCACAACTCCGTTCGACCGTGATCAGTAATGTGTGGGACAGCATGCTAAAAAATAAAAAAGAGGGCACAAAATACAACATTGTGTAAGAATAGGAGAGGAGGCGTATAGAAAGGTAAAGAAGTGAATAGACTGAATTAGAGCAGTATCACAAAAATGCTGTAAAATAGAAAAAGAGAACGAGCCAAAATTACCCCAAACGGAATATTTTATTATTCAGCTTTATCTTTTAAAACAACAAACAGGTAGTTTCAAACCATGTCTTCTTTGTTTCGGGGGGTAAAGTTGATCGGAGGTCGCTCATGGGTAAGGCATGACAATGGGAGAGATTGTTTGTTACGGATGGGTTCCATATATAAATAAATACTAATACGGGTTAAAACTGATCTTCTTCCCCCACAGTTAGAATTGTAGGAAACATTAAATATTTTTAGGCTTTAACCATGTATGTAAGTGAACCATCTTTTTGTCAAACCTTAAAAAGGGGACACACAAAAGAGATGTGTCTGTGCAGTACCGCGGGGCAAAAAAAAAAGGGTTTTATTTCATCCTTTTGTGTAAAGGTAGCTTTTGGGTTTAGTGTTGATTGCAACCTTACACCTTGTAAAACAAGGAATAAGGTTCTAACATATGAACAAACGTTAACAATATAGTTTAGTTCTTCCCGTACTCTAATACCAACAGATTAGAAACTTTGATGTTTTCCAAAATCAATGTTAATAGAAAAAAAAAAAGGCCACCACGGCTAAAAAGAAGCTGAGCCCTAAAAAACTTTTTTTTTAGTTGTGTGTAACTTTAGCGTATTCGTTTAGGAAGCGCCCAAATAATTAAAATTGACTAATAATCTTTTTTTACAAGCGGCGAAATAACGGCAAGCCTCTTTATTGGGCCTACTCAGACTGGGAACAAATGAATCACCCATTTACCAGAAAGTAACTTTTTACCGACAATTGATCCAGGAAAAGTATGTTTGCAAAAGTCTGCCTACAGAAGATAAAAGTAGCAGGAACAGAGAAAAGCTGAAATGCACAGGGAGAAACTCAAACCCGGAACTTTAATTGTCATGTGCAAAAGTCTTTACACCAAAATAGAGGAGAAAGTAAAGCTAGAGACAGGTTGATATTGGATTTAAAATAATAAGGAATTTTTGGGTGTTTGTAGTATTATATTAAAAAAAAAGTAGTAAATATGTGCGCTTATTTTTTCCATGAAAAATCTTTCTTAGAAGTAATGACAGAAACATTAAACCTTCTTTTTAGCGCAAGGAATTTACAAGTTATAGCATTTGTAATTTTTAATCAGTCGATAATAATTCAGCTTTTGCTAAAAACAATGAAGGTTGCACAAATTTACACCTTTTTTCGGGCATCTTGTGTTCACTTCTCCACATGGGAACAGGTGCAATGTAACCCAACATCGTTTTGGGAATATGATCAACGCGTAAAAAAAAAAGTAATTGTAAACGGTGGCATGTATATATACGAAATGATGCTTTGTCATAATAATAAACAAGATGTAGGTTGTGCATATAACGCACATTTAACTCTTCAAAAATACGGTAGAGGGCTTTGTTGGGTACAGCCTTCTTAGAAGGGAATTGTATCAAAACAAGTTAATCGAAGGGTATATCGGTGTGCATCACATGAGTCATTTTTGTAAAGATGATTCACCGCAGAGCAAAAAGGATATTAAAATCGATAATTAGCACTGTGCAGTCCGTTCCTGGACGTGTGTTTAAAAAGGTTCTTCGGATGTTTACATAAAAGATGTAAAACCTCTCTATCGGCCATTCACGGAAACATCGGAACACCAAAACTATATTCGTTTGGAGTAGAATGTTTCTTATTTTCGTGGATTTACCCCAGATTTACAAGAGCAAAATACGTCGATTTTAGAGTTATTCTTTTTGTAAATAACCACATAATTACAAGGTGACAAAAAGTCATGGCTTATCACATCCGCTACCCACTTAACAATTATCTTTTTTTTTTCTCCTGTTACACACATCCGTCATAAACTAAAAACTTTTTTTCTTGAAGCTCAATTTGAATCATAATACTTCTTTAATCTCCGATATATCTTATAACTTGCTTTTTTTTTTCTACACTTTTTGCTCTTCTTTTTTTTCTTTCAAATCATTCCTATTTGACCAAAATCTCTACACTTTTTGTAACGTCAAAACCCAATTCAGATACATCTATTTTTTTGACATTTTATGATCCAAACATATCCAGCGTACGAGATTATTGACATTCATTGAAACAATATCTCGCTCAATTACCACATTTTTTATCTAAAATTCTTTTTTTACATACACAAAATTATATTTCTTCCCTCTTCCTTCACAACCCCCCTAATCCTACATAACAACCTTACATATTAATTTTCATATAATTTATACATATTCACTATGAGCAACACATCACCTACTACATTATTACTCCAAGACCTTATCAGTGCACCTTCTAAAGCAGAATCAATTTTGGAATGCCTCACTGCTGATCAAATCATCATGATTGAAGACACAATTAATAGAATTAAGCGTAGAAAAATGGATAAATCGCAACTTCCTTCTCCCGTCGCCTCTCCTCCCACTGTATCAAAAGATATCATGATGGAAAACACATCCTCTGCTTCTGCCATCGCCAATGCCTTGGCTGCAGCAATGGTTTCAGCCGCGTTACAAGCACCTGCCGCCGCTGCTGCTGCTGCTGCTGCTGCCGCTGCCGCTTCTGCTTCTGCTGCTTCTGCCACCAACACCAACATGTCCGTTCACAATAAAACCGTGACTCCTGCCAAGACAGTCACCAACAATGTTACTTCCAATGATCCTATTGCTGAAGTCAAGGACGGTGTTGAATGGGTCTCATTCGTCTACTCTCACAACCGTACTTTGAAGCGTTACTCTATCAGAACTGATATTCAAAAAGTCGCATTAGATGTTGTTGACGATAAATTTAAAGCTGAAAATTGCGTAAGTTTTTATCCCGCCTCGTTCCATCGGTGGCTGAATCAAAAAGAAAAAGAAAAAACTAAACACTGTCTATATTTTTTTAGGTCTATCCCCGTGCTAATCTCCCCAAGGAAACCTACAAGGGAAATAGATGGTCTTATGAAACTGAGTGTAATGATTTAGGTTGGAAACTTGCATGGTTAAATAAGTCGGAAATTGCTGGTAAGCGTGGTTTGATTCAGCGCGCTGTGGACTCCTACCGTAATCGTTACCCAAGCATGCGATCAAGACGTGTCGCTCGTCAAGAAAAGTTATTGAATGGCACACTCCGCAAAAGAAAGAATAGAGAAGAAGACGAGGAATCTTCCGCCACGTTAAATGCTGGTTCCATTACGGGCGCCGCTCTTTCATTAAACTCAGCCAACCAACCTTCCACTTCATTAGAGGCTGCTACCATCAAGCCAGCCCATCAACCCAAGACTATCGCTATTGATGATTTAATCACTCACACTCGCTATCGTATCAAGATTAACGTGGAGACGATTTCTTTGGATGAAATTTCTGCTGATTTCCGTAAACAGAACTGTCCCTTCCCTAGAGCCTTCAACAACAATGATCCTGAGCAATACGTTGGTGGTCGTGCTAGATGGATCGAAGATACAATGTGCAATGAACTTTGCTGGAAATTGGTATGTACTACTACTACTATTACTACGGGACTAAAAAAAAAGTTGGCTTTTATTAACATATATTTTTGTTTCTATAGGCATATTTGAATCCTAGAGTGTTGGCTGGAAAGAAGAATTTGCTTCAACGTGCTTTGGATGTCTACCGTGCCAAGTTCATGCCCACTCTTCAGCCTCGTAAATATTCTTCACGCTCGCCTCCTGCTAGAGTGATTGAAACTCCTACGGCTACAATTGAACAACAGCAACTTCTCAAGATGATGCCTCCTACCATGTCTACACCATTGACTGCCTCTGCTCTTTCAGCTCAAAACGCGCTATTCGAACAAAAGAAGAAGACAAAGAAGAGTAAGATCAGCCACAAAACCACAGGTTCACCTGTTATGTCCTGTGCCAGCGGTACAACAGCATCTCTTGACTTCGGTGATTGCTTCTCGCTGGACGATGAAGTACCTCATATTACCACTACTACTAATTCTAATAATAACAACACCATCAAGTCAATCAACCTGACAAGTTTACCTCGTCAAATCGATCAAGACCCTATGATTTCACCATCCTATGACTCCATGTACGCCGATGCTCACTTCTCACCTTTTGATGAATCCATTAGCTGTCATACTTCCTCATCCTCGTCCAACAGTATTGCCTGTACACCAAGTCCACCCGTGACAGCCGACTTTTTTGGTTTTGCCGACGCCGATCTTTATGACTCGTTCATGTTACCGCCCGTCAATGATACGTTTATGTTGCTTGATTCCAACAATAGCGACATGAAATGTTATGACTCCCTTATGTCTCCTTCCCTCCCATCCAGTGCTGTTCAACAGCAAGATCTGGTGAAACTGGAAGAAGATTTCCAAGACAATTTTGCTGCTGCTGCTCACTTATTGGATCCTCTTTTCTAAATTCCTTTTTGACATCTTTCTCCTCATCTAATATCCGTGTAAATATTTCTATCACTCCCCCTCACCCGTATATCATAAAATCATACTTTTAATTATCTAAACCCAAAAATCCCTACACAACCCCCCCCCCTCCCCAAAAAAAACTCTTTTTTCTTAGAATCTATATGTACAACTTTTCCCACCCCACTCTCCCAAAAATAACCTTTTTTTATTTTATTTTACTTCTTATATACACCTCAAGTTAACCGACAATCTATGTTGACTATTTATTATTTTTCTCCCTCATCTTCTGTATAAAAAAAAAAACCTCAATAAAAATTCATTTGTCTTCATTTTTCACACTTTAAAAAAAAATGGTTTGTTTGTTGTTGTGGCGTTTTTTCTTTTTTGTACAAGCACTTAAGAGACCAAAAACCTTGTTGACAGGCCCCCTCTTTTCTTTTTTCTTCTTCATTTTATAAAAAAAGATGGTTAGAACCAAAAACAACTGATTGATTTACTCGCAACGAAAAATAAATCCCAGGATTTAATCAAGGGTAACTTCCTCTGGAAAAAAAAATTCTGCATATTTTGTTTATTTATTAATGTTTCAAGTCTCATAGCAACTGTAGAGGATGGTTACAAGATATCGGAAATTTTTGCTCCTCATGGACCTACCAGTCCTTTACCGGCCATGATTATACACGACGAAAAGGTAGAATAAACAACTGCTTTTTTTTTTTGGTGCCAATGATATTGACTCTTCTCTTAGATTCAACATCCTTTCTCGTTATCTATACCATCACCGGTTTCAGAAAGGTTCGCGAAATGAACAGTTACTGGCTAAATGTATCTTACCCTGCTTTTATTTCAATAGTAAATTAAGCTTTGAGCCTCCTTATGTCATGAACAATTTTTGGCCACCACTGCCGTCGCTTAGTGACACCACTCTATCCACACAGGATGCCACGGGTAAAAAGTTAGGTGCCATGTTTAGCAATATCAACATGCAAGAAATTCAGGAAATGCTCAAAGATTGTGCATACAACGAGGTAAGCATTCATCTACATAACAACAAAAATATCGTCTCTTCTACTAATCCCAAAAACAAGGATGAAGCGATTTTACGCTTAATCACGCAGACGGACTATTTAGAAAATATACGTCATCGTCTTCGTGCCAATAACAAAAGTAAGCTTATCTACTTTTACAATGCAAAAAAAGACACTGATGTTTTGGGTCTGTTTTTTTATATAGCCGTTCCTTGGTGTAGTCAGATCAAACCATTGCATATGTCACCAGTACAGCAAAAGCCACCAGTACAACATATCTTGAAAGAAAACAGTATTCGACTGAGTTCGCAGATGCCACCTTCCCAATACATCGTACCAAAATCTGTCATAGTATCTAAAAGCACGCCTCTTACAGAGAATGTTTTACATAGCACGCCGCTACCTCCATTGAATACAGACATTGCTCAACAAACCGCGGTGCCCAAAAAAGAAACCCCGCCTCAAGTCGTCAAAGAAGTTGTAAAAGTAAACGTTTGTTGTTATGTATACATCACTATTTTAGTTGTTAACCTTTTTTTTAAAAAGCCACCGCCATCCAAACCAGCAAAAAATGAACTGGCGGAACACCAACACAAGACGCATAAAAAACATCATCGATTATCGACCCATATCAGTAGCGGTAGTCGACTTACTCTGGACGATGCGTTACAGCAAATCCAAGATAGCAAAACAAACGACGACATGGATGGGTACGCAGGATGGTCTGCAGCACGTCTGCGTGCATTTAAAATGATTGAAAAGAATCCTAATAGCTATTATTATCGATTTAACGCCCCCGGAGAGCAGCAGAAAAAGGGTAAATGGACAGACGAAGAAAACGCATTGTTCTTACAAAGGCTAAAACAAGTGGGAGCCAATTCTCAATGGGGTATATTTTCCATTGCCATCCCCGGAAGGGTAGGCTATCAGGTAGTGTGGCCTCATTGTTTGTTTTCTTGATTATTCATCTAGGCACTTTTTTTTTAAAAACATTTATAGTGCTCCAATTATTACCGATTTATGATCGAAACAGGACAATTGCATGATCCGAATTATGTCTTGGATAGCAAAGGAAAAGCACGTTATCTCTTTGATAAAAAAACAGAGGATGGTGCAGTAGAGAAGATATTCAGGAAACACAGTAAACATGGTAGTATATCAGCAGCAACCGCTGAAACACTAGATCATATCGACAGTGACCACACTGTGAAAAAAAGGAAGCAAATACATCCTCGACAAGAAACCCATTCGGATGAGGATGACCCTACTTTTGACATTAGGAAACCATCATCGTCCTATTCTAAAAAAAAATCTTCGGCGGTAAAAGAACCCAAGATTAAAAAACCATACCCTCACATACTGCCCGCAGATAGTAGTGTCAGGATGACAAGGCAAAGATTACAGCAAGTACAAGAGACGAGCGTTACAAAAGATTAAATCTATATAATACCCCCCCCCCCCTGCTATAATAAATGGGTGCTCTAAGTTAATAATCATGACTTTTTTTGAAAAGTCAAGCGATTTTGACAGTTTCGGAAACCAAGAACATTTGTTTTTTAGTTTTTTTTTAATATGGTGACAGCTACATTTTAAAAAACAGAAAGTCTAGATACATGACATGTTGTCTAAAATAACAACCAACTGTGAGTATTGAGTAAAGTTTAGTAAAGCTATCATTTTTATCGAAGGCATTCTATGATAATGTTTTTGCTTTTGCTGCATGGAATATCGAATGACGAAATCCAAACATTGATAGTATGCGTATCATGACAAGAAGTTTCTCTAATGAAAAATTTCAATATGCGCTCTTCAACAGACCTTGCTTCAAATCTGGCCTGGTAATGGGTTACAAATGAATTGCATTCCCGATAAAAATTACGCTTTTCGTACCACAATCATTTTATACAAGTTTCAGGCACGATGATTAAAGAAGTACGTAAGTTCACCAAGCATTGCCGAGCTGCTGCTTTTCTTTCATTTGTCCTCTTTTTTTTTGGTATTGAAAGTCTGTAAACAACATGCCCGAGTAAGCAAATAAAACATTACATCCTATGTTGCATAATTGAAATGTAAGGTTGATATTTTTCTGTGGTTTGTTGGGCAAAATGTAATGGTTCAAAGTCCCGTCTGACGGACTTTGTAGTTTTACAAAGATACTCCTCCACACTTCCCTTTAATAGATAAATGGGAGTCTCCGTGCGCATTTACCCGTCGTGCACTATTGGGACTAGTCAAATCTAGATCTCGATAATATTTATTTCGGCTTTTGATAATCAAATCGCGATATTGCTGATAATACACTATCACTTGGAGTTATACTAAACGTCTTCTGCAATGATATGTAATGCCAAGAAGGAAATATTTTGGCTATGCGAAATCTTCTTCAACAACAATTTCAAGAAACTTGTCCCATTTTTTTACATGAATTTCCCGTGGGCGGGAAAGTTTTATTGCGATGAGTGTACCGAGTGTTTAAGTTCGAAACTACCAGATTCTTGTGGCACCGGCTATCATGAGGAAAGCCTGACTACTAAAGAAAGTACTGTTTAAACAACATATTATGTAGCATCCTATCAAAAAATAAACTCCCATATGTCACACTGGTTAATTTATGCATACTTTATTAAGCTTTCATTACGGTTTGGAAAAAAAATGTACACAACCAAAAAAGAACCCCAGAAAATGCAAAATGTAGGAGTTTAATGTTTTGTCAAATGTTGAATATTGTTGCTAAAAAAATTATGTTTACCAAACACTGAATGTTAACAAGATAATAACCGTCATTGATATTTTTGGTAATATTAACAAGTTTATTTTCGGCCCCCTTCTATATGCCCAATTGATATAGACGATAGCAGAAAACTGATGATTATATAAGTGACACAAACAATCTGAATAAAAACGGTAACAGATTCGCTTGTTTAATTGGATATCAAAAAATTGTAAATACGGCCCTTCGATTTTTTGTGTGGGAAAAGAAAGTCTGATAAAATCAAGAATCGCAAATTGGTTCAGGGAAAAAAAGGTTGTTGTGCGAAAAATGATAAAAGAGACAAAAAAACAATAATAAATAAAGATCTATAAAAGGTAGTACATCCGATAACCTGTCCCTTGTTTGATCATGGTAGCATCACCAATACGCTTGGTAAAAAAAATAGTTAATGTGGTTATTTTTTCTTTTTAAAAAACAAAAACAATGGTAGAAAGAGTGAGGATCAACTATAAATAAATCTGGACCATCAACCTTAAGTTTACATGGTGATACACGCCTCACTTTACACGTATCTATTCGGATAGATTTATAAAACCTCCTTCTTGGTAAGCTCTTGTGTAATTTACTGCCTTTACATCGATTAGATGTCATTAGATTAGAGACAGAAAGGATGCATTTGTTCTATTATTATGCTAATTAGGATTGTCCAAACATTCCGTTCAATTTGTTCCTATCTATTATCAGTTACGTAATATTTGATATCTACACATAATCATGCACACATGAATTGTATGCTCATAGGTTTTTTTTTTTGTTGTTGTGTGTGTGGAAATAGGTATCAAAGATTTGAATCTATTTGCATTGTTATTCACTACGATTTCTAGGTCACATCCAGAAGAAAATATCAGTAAGTTCGTGAGAAAGGTTACACCATTGTACTAACCAAATCCCAATCAAGTCTTGATTCTTGTTGGGGGTAAATCAGATCATGACGTTTGTATACAAGGCAAAGATTTTTGGTTTTTCTAATAAAAACCTTGCGAAAAAAAAAAATTATTTTCTTGTTCTTTTCTCTTTTCATCCGATTTTTTTTTTAAAAACAAAAAAAATTACACACATGTCTGCCGATACTCCACAAAAAGATGTTTACAACCCGCTCTTATTTGAAATTGCTTGGGAGGTAGCCAATAAAGGTATATAATATGAGACGCGTTTTTGTTATTGTTACTTAAAAAATCACGTTTAGTTGGTGGTATTTATACTGTTATCAAAACAAAGGTGCCAGTTACTGTCCGTGAATTTGGTGACCGCTACTGTTTGATCGGTCCTTTGTCTTACAAGACAGCCCCAATGGAGGTGGAAGCGCTTGATCCTCCTGCTGGTATCATCCGGGATACTCTGGATATCATGTCTTCTCAAGGCGTAAAATACTTGTTTGGTCGATGGTTAGTTGAAGGAGCTCCCTATGTGCTTTTGTTCGATACAGGTAGTGTCTTTGATCGCTTGGATGAATGGAAAGGGGATCTCTGGCGTGTAGCAGGTATTCCTAGTCCTCCCAGTGATCAAGAAACCAACGAAGCTATTTTGTTTGGTTATATGGTCACTTGGTTCCTTGGTGAAATCTCAAAAAAGGTATTATCATTTTTTGCTTAAATTTCAGGAAGAAAAAAAAAGAATTGACTTTGAGTGTATTTGGTGTAGTACAATGAACAAGCATCTTTACCCGATTCACCAGCACCGGCTATTATTGCTCATTTCCATGAATGGTTAGCTGGTGTGGCTATTCCTCTGATCAAGAAGCGTAAAATTGATGTTACAACTATCTTCACAACACATGCTACGTTGTTGGGACGTTATCTTTGCGCTGGTTCGGTCGATTTTTACAATAATCTTCGGGATTTTGATGTCGACCATGAGGCTGGTAAACGTGGTATTTATCATCGCTACTGTATTGAAAGGGGTGCTGCACATTGCTCGGATGTTTTTACAACTGTAAGTCATATTACTGCCTATGAAAGTGAGCATCTTTTGAAACGTAAACCAGGTATGTAAAAAAAACCTATAACTTTTTGTTGGCCCTTTTAGAAGACAATAATAATAACTTTTTTTTTTTGGGTAGATGGCGTATTACCAAACGGTTTAAATGTTGTAAAGTTCCAAGCTGTTCACGAGTTCCAAAACAAACATGCCTTAAATAAGGAAAAGATCAATGATTTTGTCCGGGGTCATTTCTATGGTCATTATGATTTTGATTTGGACAACACTGTTTACTTTTTCACTGCTGGTCGTTACGAATATCGAAATAAAGGTGTTGATATGTTTGTAGAATCTCTTAGTCGTAAGTGGACAATGTTCTTTTTTTTTTTCAAAAAAAAAAAAAAAAAAAAAAAAAAAAACTAACTTTAAATAGGTTTGAATGATCGCTTAAAGGCTGCTAAATCAAACACCACAGTTGTCGCTTTCATTGTTATGCCCGCTGCCACAAGATCTTTCAACGTTGAAGCTCTTAAGGGTCAAGCTGTTACAAAGCAATTAAGAGAAACCGTGAATGAAATCCAAAGTCGCATTGGTAAGCGCATTTATGAAAGTGCTTTAAGAGGAGGAGAATTGGATACAGCTGAATTCTTGTCAAGCGAAGATAAAGTCCTTTTGAAACGTCGTGTGTTTGCCTTGAAAAACCAAAGCTTGCCTCCCATTGTTACTCACAATATGGTTGACGATGGTCTTGATCCTATCATTAATCAAGTAAGAAGACTCGGTTTATACAACAAGCCTGAAGATCGTGTCAAAACAATTTTCCATCCTGAATTCTTAAACGCTAATAACCCCTTATTGGGCCTTGATTACGAAGATTTTGTTAGAGGTTGTCATCTTGGTGTTTTCCCCTCTTATTATGAACCTTGGGGTTATACTCCTGCTGAGTGTACTGTGATGGGTGTACCTTCTATCACAACAAAGTAAGTTGGTATTTAGTGTCTCCATAGTAATCATCCCCGACTCATTTCTTTCTTCTACAATAGTTTATCTGGTTTTGGTTGTTTCATGGATGAAAATATCGAGAATTGCGAGGATTATGGTATTTATATTGTGGACAGACGTCTTAAATCTGTTGAGGAGTCCATTCAACAATTATGTGAGCAAATGTTCAGATTTTGCCAAAAGACTCGTCGTCAACGTATCAATCAACGTAATCGTACTGAGAGATTATCAGACTTACTGGATTGGAAGCGTATGGGATTAGAATATATCAAGGCTCGTCAATTAGCATTACGTCGTGTATATCCCGATTCATTTGTCGATGACGAAGAAGAAGAAGAGGTAGCGATAAAAAAGATCCCCAAGCCCTTGTCTGCCCCTGCCAGTCCTCGTATACGTAACTTAGTCAATGGTTACTTCAATGGCCAAAACGACGAAGATGATGAAGAAGATGATTTGGCTATTCCTTTGGCAAGAAAAGAGTTCCCTGCTCTTAATAGAAAAGGAAGCGAAGGCGACTCACGTGAAGCAGAACTGCTGAGAGAGGGTGATATCATGACATTAAATAAGCTTACTTTGGAAGAGAAAAAGCAAAGACATCATTAATTGCTGTAACAGAAAGCATAAAATATCCGTACATACATAATACATGAATAAAACAAAAATATCTTTTTCGGCGCTAAATGTATTTTTTTATTTGAGCTTAAAAATGCACTTTTTGTCACAGATCTAAAAGATAGTGACCCAGTCCCCAGACAAGTTTCCTTTTTAACCTCTTTTGCTAATCTTTATAATTATTATGTGTACCTCTAGTGAACCTCTTCCTGTTACAGTATTTACTGGATTCTTGGGAAGTGGTAAATAACTACTTTAAGAAATAGCAGTGAAACTTGGTCTAACTTTTATTTACCTAGGCAAGACAACCCAAATTTTAAACTTGTTACGTCGTGTACCGGAAGACTACAAAGTTTGTTTGTTGAAGAATGAATTTGGTGACATAGCTGGTAATTCATTACACTCTTGATCCTACTTCAATAGCGTATTAATTATACATCACACAAAGTTGACAGTCAATTGGCTAAAGAAACCAATGTCGGTGTACAGGAGATGGTAAATGGTTGCATGTGCTGTGTTCTTGTTGGCCAAATGAAGCTAGCTCTTGAAGAATTAAAAGGTAGTATTAACGCATGAAGTCTATAGAAAGTGAAGAACTGATTTTTATTTATTATGCAGAAAAATATAATCCTGATAGAATTATCGTCGAAACCAGTGGTTCTGCTTTTCCTGGTAAGGATAAGGATATTGTTAGATAGTTTGGCAAGTATAGAATTTGATATATTTCAATTTTTAGCACCAATTGCATGGCAAATTCGTGAGATGGCGGACGATGGATTTTTGTTAGATTCGATTATTACAGTAGTTGATTGTGAGAACTTTAAAGGATATGAAGATACTAGTTATACAGCCAAGTTACAAGCCCAATATTCCGATGTTATTTTACTCAACAAGCATGAATTGGTCAACGAACGTGAATTGGATGATGTAATTGATCACATCAACGTTCTAAACACAGATACACCCAAAGTCAAGTGTGACAAAAACGGTGTTTCCCCTGACCTTGTCTTTGGTCTGGATACCCCGCTCTTTAAAGTCGGTTATAACAAGAACAAAACATTGGAAGATAATGTGTTTGATCCCCATCATCAAGAAAATGAGGTTGATTTGATTCAAATCCTTCAATCTGTCAACGATAAAAAAATGAACCGTGAAGGGCTAGAGGCTTTCCTGAAATCTATGCCCAAAGATGACATCTATCGCATCAAAGGTTTCGTTCGATTGGATGACGATAAATTGTATATTATCAACCACGCATTTAGTCGATGGACTCTTACAGCTGTCCAAAACGAGGATACTTTGGAGAATACCAAGGATGTTCAGATTAGAATAACTGTCATGGGTCAGGATCTTAGAATGTACACTGAAAAAGTGAAAGTTCTATTAAATGGTGAGGAAGGTGATGTAAAATTGACTCCTGCCCACCGTCATTAGATTTATAGAATGTATGTAGTGAATATTATAATTAATCAATTTGTAAAATTAAAATTAGAATTGAACAATGACACTATACGTTTTATCGTGTGTTTGTGTCATGAAACATTAAGCACCTTCACTAAAACAAAGTAACCAATGCTACTCATGAAGTACATTATTAATTCAAAACAGGCTGTTTCTTTGAAACAATCTGTATTTAAATCTATGTACTTGCTTAGAGTTGACAAGCATGTCTTGTTAGATTAATTGAGTCTTCGCTAAAGATACAATTAAAATGAATCTGTTGTGTGATTTTTATTCCATAAGTGAACCTTAAATTTTAATCTGACATTGCCAAAGTCTACACAATCGAATTGAAAGAGACAAGTATAGATATTGTGCTTAGTTTTAGATTTCATTGGAAGAGCTGTACCTTTTTTATTAAAACAAAACTATAACCAGAGTTGTACAGCTTTACTCACATTCTTACAAGTAAATATGAGATCAACGTAACCAATGAGTTAATATCCTTTGATGAGCTTTTAAAAATGTATAAAATATTATACTAATTTTAAAGAAACGAACGAAAATGCTAAAAATATGTCTTTCATTAATACTATTAGTTCAACAGGGACAATAAATGCATATTCGTAATCTATTTTTATTCCGTGATTCGGCATTATTTGTCAGCACAGAAACTCGTGGTGTGAAGGAATCAAGACCCACCTGATGTAAAGCTATACTGATATGACAGGTGCGACCAAATAATATGGCCTTGTTCAGCCAGCTTATAAAATTATTCGTGTAAAGACTAGATAAAGAGACTTTAACCAATGCATCTATAATGGTAACGATAGGGAACAGAAAAATATTAAGACGAAAAGCGTTTCACCCTGTCTCTATGTACACCCGTTGTTGTGTCGCTACGAGGAAGAAACAGAACGACGATCTGCTTTTGTTTTCACATACGTTAAAGCATTATGTCTGTTACATTGATACCTCGTTTTATGTCATAATCAGCTTTAATATCGATACAAATATAAGTGTTGAGACACTGATGAACAGTCAGTTGCTGTCATGAAAGTGGTAATTAAAAACACATTATATTTTCTCAAGTTCACGTTAAAATATGACAAAACATTTCGAGGAACATCTTTTATTTGTTATCTGCTTTTTTTTTTATATCTGTATTATCAATAGTGAACATGTCACTTGCGAAAATGTCGATTAACGATTTCATATGACTATAATGCGAACCACATGTCTCACATAATCAAAAGACCCTGTCCTTACAAAGTCTAATCTTAATAACGGCGTCAATTATTTATATGTTAAAACAGGGTTGAATAAAAGCGTTCAGGGTGGTGATAAAGTTATGATCAGAGGGGATGATAGACGGGGACGGGGGAAGTATTACATAATGTTATTTTTTGAAACGCCCATGGGAAACTTTGTCTGTTTGTTTTTTTTAAAAAAAAAAAAAATGACAATAATTCTGCAGTAGAGATAAAGATATTGTGCATTGCATTCAAACTCTCATTGAAAATACACGTTTGATAAAATGGAGAGATTACCATATATGGATATTTGTTATGGTAGTCCCCGCCCTTTTTTCTGTCAGACCTTGGAAGAAGGAAACGGGCATGAAAATGTATTCCGATGAGGCTCATCACATAATAACAAGACCCAAAAAAAAAGGAGATAATTATAAAATAGTCTAATTTAAATATCTATCTATAATCACATTCTCTTCTCTTCTCATTTTTCTTTTCTTTTATTTTTCATTTTTTTTTTTTTTTTCATTAAAAATATTAATATGTCGGCAGCAGTTATTCACCCAATTCACGATGCAAATAACCATCAAGTATTGGCATTATTAGATAATTCTTCTTGCTCTTCTGAGGAAAGACAGGATGTAATTATTATGACAGAAGAAGAGGAAGCAGTACAGAAAAAACAAATCCTCAATTATCTGACTAAACCATCATCCATGTCATCATTCACAACTACTCCCAAACGTCCAGTACCACGCCTTGGTCCATTTTTACTATTGAAGACTCTGGGTGTTGGAGAATTTGGTAAAGTGAAAATGGGCAGACATTACGAAACAGGACAAACAGTAGGTATAAGTTAGCAATCATTTAATTCTTTGTACACTAAATAAGCACAATAAAAGGTGGCTGTCAAACTTGTAAAAAAAGAAAATATCGATTCATCCTCACAGCTAGAAAAAATTCGAATGGAGATTGATATATTAAAGGTAACAAAAAAGGAATCCGCAAAAAAAAAGTCGATAAATAAATAATAAACATCACATGAATTAGACATTGAATCACCCATACATTGTCAAATTATTAAGTGTAAATGAAACAAATACTTGTATTGGGATGGTGTTAGAATATGCACAAGGTACATTATAAGTCAACGTTAACATTGCAGTGCCTCATTTTTTTTTTCCAAAAAAAAAAGGTGGAGAATTGTTCGATTACATTTATAAGCAAAGATATTTAAAGGAACATGAGGCACGTCGACTCTTTTCACAATTGATAAGTAGCGTTTTCTATATGCACCAAAAGAATATTGTTCATCGTGATTTAAAACTCGTAAGTTATTTATAATACACACGCGTGTAACCCCAAACGATACGAAAAGCTATTCGAAATGTTCAACTCTCTCTATTTACTATGATTAGGAAAATATACTTTTGGATAGTCACGGCAACTTAATCGTAACGGATTTTGGTTTCGCCAACCAATTTACGCAAAAAACAGGTGATTTAATGTCTACCTCGTGTGGATCTCCTGTATATGCAGCTCCTGAACTTGTTATGACGGGTACATTGTATGCTGGTACAGGTGTTGATATTTGGTCATGTGGTATTATACTATATGCTATGCTTTGTGGTTATTTACCGTTTGATGACGATATAAAGAACCCTAATGGTGATAACATTGGACGATTGTATCGATATATTATGGCAAACAAACCAAAATATCCAGTGCATTTATCAGATGACTCAAAAGATATCATCGGCAAAATGTTAATTCCCGACCCCAACGCAAGATGCAAAGTGGTGGACATTATGAATCATCCCTGGTTAAGTAAATATAAAACCCAGATTACAAAACCAGTACATGAATTGGAGCTGGAAGGACAAATTTTGAAACAATCTTTGCTAAAAGGGATTGAACCTAAATCGATACAAGAGGACGATGATTATGTAGAGGATGTTTGTTGTGATCAAGACGAGGATGTACAAAGTAGTGCATGCTCTGCTAGATCTTCGGTTTCTTCAACTTACTCATTTCCTCCCTCCTACAGTAACACGAAACGCGCCCATAATGACGATAACATGATCACTGAAGAACGTCAGGATCAACATTTAATGGCAGATCATGTTTCATCTCCACCTACAACACCTATTCCATGTGCCAAAGATATCAACTCGCTTACAGAAACTATTGAAGAATTTCCAACAACAATCACAAACGATCCAATTTCATCAAAATCAACTAAAGAGCCAACAACTACAGATGCAGTCATAGTGCCTGTGGCTGTATCACAATCAAGTTCTCAGATACAACAATCAAGTTCCAGCATACAAAAATCAGGTATTTCTGGTCCTCCTTCTTCTGTTAACGTAAATAAAAAGAGACACACCATTAGCACAACAACACCACAAGACTCAAGTATGCCACCTATTCAGTATTCTTCTCTGAGAGCAAAATTATTCTCAAGCGTGAAAAGACGTAATCATAGTGAAACGGCGATCAAAGAAGACACTGTCAAGGAAGTACAACTTAAAAAGAAGACCAACCGGAATTCATGGCAACAAATCATACATAGACACACACATAACAGCCATAGTCCTAACACCTTGCCAGTATCCCCACCTACATCACCTATAATACCTGAACAATCGAAAAGCGTAAGATTGATTTCATGGCTTAAGACCAAGACTCACCATAAAAAATGTAAGTACCACCCCCCCCCCTCCTGAAACGGCTAACTTTATTAACACATGTTTACAAATATAGCTAATGATGGTACTACACCAAGGAGTAGTAGCAGCAGCAGTAAAAGCAGTAGTGACAGTAGTAATAACGGTAGTTTATCCAGTAGAGAACACGCAACTATCCCAATTGCAAGGCCTACCTCCTCACTTGCACCTCTGCGCTCTGATAGTCGAGCTCCTTCTTCATTACAGCAAAAGGGTGACAATATTGATAGAATTTCGATAGAATCTGAACTTCGAGTGCATGCAGGCGACATGAATCGTTCAGCCCTTACTTCCAAGCCGCCCATGGAAGTGCTATTGGAGATCAATAAAATTTTGTTATTGTTGGGAGTTGAAGTAGAAAATCAAGGCGGCTATAAATTGAACTGTACAAGACGCTCTACGGAACACTATCAGCAACTTGGTATGGATCAAGAGGAGGAGGACATGATGAACCATCTAAGTACTAGCCACCAGCCTGTACTTAGCCAACCTATCTATGGGCATCCTAGTTTAGATAATGGACAGGAAATTCAGTTTTCTGTTGAAATATGTAGATTTGAGAATTTATCTGGGTTGTTTAGTGTAGACGTTCAATATATTAACCAAGACAACTTTTCTGGTTACCAGTTTATTGGACAAAAATTATTAGGCTTATTGCACATGGGAAATGTAATTAGAAATACAAACTTTAATATCATGCTGAGTAAAATTGAATAATAATAAAAAAAAACGCACGTTTCATCATTCTAAACTAAAAAATGTGATGCTTGTGGAACTGTGGGGTGCGTCGGCGGTAAAAAAAATAAAAAAAAAAATAACAGCATTCTTTTTATAAGGTAATAATAATATAATGAACAAAAAAGACAGAATAGTGTGGAGGTATGTGCGTGTGTTATAATAATATGGGACATTTTTTGTTTTATGCTAAACCATGAAGAATTAATTGAGCTTTGTCAGCTCTCTTCGACATGAGTTGTTCGTGTGTAAGATCATTTTGCTCTTCCTTGCAACCTTCTTCTTCTTTTTCTTCATCTTCTTCGGATAAATCACAAGCAGAATCAGCATCTCCAGGATGGTGAGCAATAAAACGACCAAGACGACTTAATCTATCTACAATTGATTGTTGGTTTTCTAACAAGGCAGGATGACGAATCATTCTACGTAAAGACAAACTAGTTTCGCGCACTTGTTCATCAATTAAAATTTCTTTTTCGGCAGAAAGTTCTTGTAATTTCATAGCTTCAATCCATGAGCCTAAGCCAATAAAGGAAACCACGAATTCTGCTAATGCCATAACAACATACTCAAGGTCGCCTTCTTGCTCGTCGTTGCGGTTCTTTTGTAATTTACGAATACCAGAGCGAAGTACCTCAGCATTTTCGAGTTCGACTAAACCTTGTTTTTGACGTTCGGGATCAGATTGCTTTAAAAGGATGGAACCGACAAGAACATGGATCATTGCTTTTTTAACCAGTTCATCAAGCTGATTTAAGTTGGTCTTTTGTGACACATTGGATGCACGACAGGTCATTGAGCGTGGCACACGTTGGATAATGGTAGAAGCCCACTTTTCGGCATCATTATTTTTCCAAAGAGCTTCCACTGTAGCACCAACGGCAGCAAGCCAATGGGCCAATCTTTGATGGTCATCTTCTGTTTCGGTAGTAGATTCAGTTAATAGCATGATGTCAATAAATGCTGTTTCAAGTGTTTCATCAAATCCGGTGTCGTTGCTACTAGTCATTGTACTGACTAACCGATCAAACTGAATACGAAGACTGTCCAGCAAGTGTAATGTGGATAATATTGCAACAGGCACAACAACAGGCGCAGTAAAGGAAATCGAAAGGTTGTTGCCAGATTTTGGAAGTTTATCATTTAAAGCGGTTTGGTTTGTAATGATTTCCATAGTTTCGGACCACGCACGGGTTTGACGCATTTCAGAAATGGAATCATGATCTTGTTCAGGATCCATCCAGGACAATGCTTGCATCCAAAGACTAAGATCTTCGTCATCTTCATCCTTGGTAATGGAATGCTGCCAGAAATAATTGGACAACTTTTCAGCAATAGAGTGTTTGGGGATGATTAGCGACATTTGCAGAGCAGCTGTAGCATAGGCACGGGCATGGGTTTGGTTGACATGTTCATGAACACTGTCATCCAATGTGTCGACCAAATTAATCATTCGAAAGCAAGAGTACAACATACTTGTGCGAGACATTTCGGGAGCACCACCAAGACAGGTGGTTTCATTCAATTTAATCCACTTGCAAACTTGACCGAATTCTTCTTCAGCAGTAAGTTGATGATCCCCATACATGATGTCATAACCAAGTACATGGTGAGAGAATATGCGGAGGGTTTCTTTACACAGAGGAAAGAAGGTGGCTAAAGCACCTTGAGGTAATTCATCATTGTCTTGGCGGAGTGATTTATCGAGGATGGTATAAATTTGACGGCATTTCAGAAGGCCAGGTGTCACAGTGGTACTTGTAACATCTTTGCGAGAGGTTGCTACAATCGTACGTTTAGATCTACTAACACGTTTCAGTTTGAGGGAAGAGCCAAATAGTATGGATTTGATGTAAGGAAATAAAAGTTGGACAATGCAAATAATGAATACAGTGGTACGTAAAGCAGACCTATTGCAATTTTTGTTAGTTATACAAAGAGAATTAGATGCAAAGTCTATTTCTTACCATCCGTCGTCAAATTTGAACACAGAACCGAGGAAAGACTCAGGTGCAGCGCTTGTATTACCCAGTGTATTTGAAATTGTATTGTCTTGGCCTGTGGTTGTGGTTCTTGAGGTATGATGATGATTTTGATATTGCTCGGAGGAATTGGGACCGGCAGTCAAGGGAGATGTAGAAAAGAATGTGATACACATGAATATAGCCATAAAGACTCTATTTGTCATAGCAGGTGGTGTTACAGGATCTGGTGATGAAGAGGAAGATTCATATTCATCGGAGGCTTCATGTTGATTTGTACCAAATCGAGCACGCTTTCTATTTGCTGCCTTTCTTTGTTGATCTTGTTGCTTTTGAACTTCACGTTCCATGACGGCTTGTTGTTGGATTTCTTTCTCACGCTGTTGCTTTTGTATATGATAGCGTTGCAAGATATCAGCACCACCCGGTAATTGATTGAGTATGTTTTGAAGTGCTTGGTTCTCACGTCGGACATCATCACCCGTCTTTTTCAGATGATTGATGTATTCGGTTGCTTTACGAAGAATTGTTGCCTTGTTTAACTTTGTAGCCACTGCAACACCGTCTAAGAATTCTGCACCATCTTCGGCTTCATCTTCGTCATCGTCGTTATTACGGCGTTTGGAACCGGCTGGTGTCTTATTCACTTTAGCATATAAAAGTGCGGGTACTGCATTTTTAAGTTCAGCTATACGATCATTGATATTATTACGATAACGACGTTCAATAGCATTATGTGCAGTCTTTTTATGTTGACGACCGATAGGCGGGTTTTGTGCATTGGTGGTATTTAAAGCAGCATTTACTGCATTGCTAATAATACTTGAAGATTTTAAACGTTGAATGGGTACCTTGGCTATTCATGATAAAAAGGGAAATTTATATTGTTATTTCATTGGTTGATTATTTTAGTTTGTATTTTTTTTTTTTTTTTTTTTTTTTTTTTGCTATTTTTACCTTGAGAATCGAGGGAAGTGTTCCAATTCATGAAGTCCAAAGAAGGATTTGTTGGTAAGGATTTTTTCTCTGCCTGAGGAGAAGTAGTAACAGATGCTGATGATTGGAATAAGGCGGGTTGTTGCATAGGTTGAGAGGGTGAATATGATGGAGGTGAATATGGCAAGGATTCTGGACTAGCATATTCGTTTTTAACACTGTTGTTAGTTGTTGTGGACGTAGTAGCATAGTTGTCAAACTTCTGTTGTTGTTGTTGTTGTTGTTGTTGCTGTTGTTGTTGTTGTTGTTGTTGTTGCTGTTGCTGTGGTTGTTGTTGCTGTGGTTGTAGTTGTTGTGGTATCAAGTTGGATAAAGGTTCATATAATAAAGAGGGGTCGTTGTAGTTATTTGTGTTCATAAAGATGGGTTGGGCTTGTTCATTTCTCATGGAATTGCTGAACAGCTGATTGTCAATGGGTAAATATCTATCAAAATCTTGCCATGAATCTTGTTGAAAAAGAGCTGCTTGTGCTTGCTCTTGCAATTCCAGGTCGAACTGCGACAAAGAGAAATAAGCTGAAGTGTCTTCTTCATTTAAAACGCCTGTATCAGTAGAAAACAAGTCTATTGGAAGTGGTGCAAAAGCTTCCATGGTGATTTATTGTTGATATTTTGTTTTGTTTTTTTGTAAAAGGAAAAGGAGAAAGAGGAAAAAGAAAAAAAGAAAAAATTGTCCCCCACCTATTGGGAGTCATCCCAATTCCAACCCCGGGCACACATTCGTGGCAGTGCACGCGCACGCACACTCATTTTTTTTTTTTTTTTTTTTTTTTTTTTTTCGCAGCTGGGCGAAAAAAATGGCCTGATTTTTATTTTTTGTTTCTACCGCATTCTACTCATTTGACGTTTATGGTATCTGGGTTCGTATTAAATCTTGCATTTTACTGGACATCAAGTGGCTTTTATTGCGCATTTTTCTCATTTAATCTTGACATTGTAATTAATCACACACATTCAAGCGAATAGGATCGTTTATACATATATCGGCCCGGCCGATATCTCCTCTTTTCTCGGGACAGGAAATAAGGGGTCTATTCCACCCCCTAAACTCTTATTTGTTAAAAGTACATTGTTATTACTTTTGCATGAAGCAGTTTTTCATCACTCCTCTTTATCACAAAAGAGTACAATGAGTCAACTCCGCTGGTCAAAGCACCTTGAAGATATGACACTGACCAATCTTGAAATAATAAAAAATCGTATTAAAAATAGATGACATAATTTGATTGGACGAGTTCTACATAAGACCATAAGTTTATAGTTACGACCCTGTTATGTGTACAACCCTGTGTAAGCCTTTTATTGTGTAGCAAACATATCATCCTACTATATTGGTCATCGTTTCTCGTCTATCTTCTATTACAGTCTATGGATACTTTCAAAGTAACATAAAAAAAAGAGGGGAACGGGCACATGTTTAAATTACAGTGTAATTACATTTGGATCACCGTTCTATATACAGAAAATTAGTCATGTATAAAATAGAGTAATCGTTTTATACTTACAAATGGATGACGCCAACCGCACTGGAAATCGTTCTTTTTATAAGATCTATCTACACTGGTTGAAGTATTATAACCAATATGATACATGAGTAGTGTTTTGCTTGTCACCAAAGTCTGTGTACATTCTCTACACTCATACAGATTACCTAATAAGCATTGTTGTATAATAATATCAGGTGGTAAATTTGGATATTTTAACAATAGACCAGAGGCTAATTTCGCAATCTTAGGTTTCAGAAACAGCCCGCTTCCCCCTGTTCCGACAAACACACCGCAATGATGAGGAGATTTTATATTGGCGGCGTAAATCACACTTTCAATCTTTCTCCATTCTTTCGTGCCACATACAGGAAAATCATCTTCAACAAGTGCAATATACGTGGACTGGAAATTGTCTGCTGCTAAGCTGAGAGCTTTTGAAACATGGCTACGTTGATTCAATGTATTCCCTTCTTCACGAATCCATTTCAAATAGCGTCTTCCTCTCGTGGTATTTTCAAACATGGCCTTGGCTTTATCATATTCTATATGTGTTGTAAAGTGTGTATATACCAAGGTATGGATCCGGTCATACAACGATCCAGATTCCGGATTCTCGGGCCAATTTTTAACATACGAATCCAACGTGCGTGAAAGAAATGAAGGGTTGCCCCGACGGGGCGCTGTCATGATAACGAATGTAAAGAGATAACGGTCATATGATAATTGGTTCAGACTGACCGAATCGACCAATCTTTCTTGCGTATAATACCCGTTACAGATCAAGAGGATGGGCAAAGTAGCAAACACAACCAATAATCCCTTTTTAACCGCAGCTTGTAATGTTCGCCAAAGGGGTAATGGCCGATATCTGCCCATAATAATCTCAACAGGCACAGCGTCATCTTTTTCATAAAGTTCTTCAGAAGCCCAATTTTTATCGTGTGCTAAAAGTGTTTGGATGATAATCATCGCAATGAAGCCAGTAAGCAGGCCAGTCAAGGACCACCATAAAATGCTCTTCACAGTGTAATTTACAAGACACATCATGATTTGGAGCGTTACTTTTCGAATGGTAAACTTGCTGTTGCTTCCATACATGAATATGTATTTATCTTGAATATTCAGTGACTGGACCACCACGAGTGCAAATAAAAAAGGAGCGAGACCTAGCATTGTTTTTACATTGGTTTTTATTGGAGTTACCTATTGTAAAGAAATACCTTGATTGCATTCGTGTAATGAATCGCTGAAAAACAAGGAAGGAACAGCCCAGCCCGTACTTTTTGAAAAAATATAACCAATAGCTTGTCGAATTGTGCAGACCGAAAATATAATACAGGCCAATATTTGAACTAACCGCCGTGTTCCACCTACCATATGAGTTAAGGATTCTTCAAACAAACCCAAGATCAAAACATTCCAACTAAAAATAATAATATTTTGTAAAGAAGGCAAACATAAGAAAGGAGAAATAAACAGGTTTGTTAATTCTAATCGATGAATGACAAAAGAAGGTGATGAGCAAGTAAAATCAAATAAACCGAGAAAATTTAAAGTTGAAATGATGAAAGAAAATAGGATGGTGTAACGTGTAATTGTAGGCAGTGGCCAGAGGCAGAGTGATTTTTGTGATTTTGAGTTACTGTAAATTTGAATGAGAGAAGAAGAATGGGTATATTGCTGTAATTGCTTCAATTTATTTAATTTTCGTAGTTGCTTTAGTACATAAAACGAATTTTTTCGGCCATGTTTCCGTTTGCTCATTTTTCGATTCATGGATATTGGTGCTTGTTGTTTCGCCATGTCGACAATCGTTGTGCATTCATCGTTCTTCGGTAAACCGGGTGAAGTGGGCCTCGACACTTCTTGCACTACTCTAACGGCTCCAAAAACTTTAAACAGATAGTCTGACATGACAATAGTAGAAAAAGGAAAAAGAGGAAAGTAATAAAAGTAAACAAAAAGATCTACCATACCAAAGTTTTTTTTTTTCATGGTGACACTAATTAAATAATGCCTTGTGTTCATTTAAGATTTAAAAATACTTTTTTATTCATTATCCATCGTGTCATCCTCTTCTTTTTCAATACCTTGTAGCCTTACAAGGTTCAGGTTCTTCAAGTCTAATAAACTGCTGTTTCATAACCGACACTTATTGAATGAGCATCTTTACACACTTACCTTTTAAATACTTCAAACAGGACTTGCCCACACCTGTATGATCCAAATTAAGATTAGTGAGATTCAGCATGCCTGTTAAACCAATTATTTTAGCACGATAAAGATTTCATGAATTTATTCGCCACCGATATTTCTTACCGGCTATCCCTCTTACACCTTTATCTGTAACAAGTGTACATTGCGCAAGGTTTAGAGTTCTCAAATTACGTGCAAAGCTTGTTTGTTCGAAATCTCCTAGCATGCATAATCCGTCATTGGTAATTTTAGTGCGACTCAAAGAAAGTGTTTCCAGTTTAGAAAGTCCTATTTGTTAATATTTTAAAGGGCTTGTATTAATTATAAATGTCTGGATGACCTTTTTACCTTGTAATTTTCTAAGCCCGACATCTGTCAATAATGTACGATCCAAATAAAGCGTATCCAATTCAATCAAGTCTTATAAAAATATTTAGATATACAATGTGCCAAGTTATGAAACACGTTCCTGTTGCAATGGTACCTACTCTCAAATTGACTGATTCCTTTATCTGTCACTTTTGTTCCGTTTAAATTTAAATAACGCAGGTGTTTCATAAATGCAATATTCTCTGCTCCCTCGTCTGTGATATTCAAAAATCCACTCAAATCCAAGTACTCAATGGGTAAATCTGTATTAAATGTATAAGTAGATTTACATTTTTATGTTATATTTGGTTTACCTTTGTATCTGTGTAGGACGCTATCTAATTCATGCTCACGATTGGGAAATTGAATGTGCCTGAGATTCCTCAATTCTACACAAAATAACAAATTTAGTTTCACCTCGTTACACAGTGTTATTGCGGACAAAAGGGTACCTCTGGGTAAAAAGGATAAACCCCTCGTGGTCAACTCTTCACATCCACCTAGCTTTAACTCCACGAGACTTTTGAACTGACTGATTGTCCCAATCAAGTCCTGGTCATTGAAACATGTGTGGTTGATATCCAGCTGTTCGAGACGGATGTTCTTATTAGTTAGTTGTTGGTCTTCAAGTATGCTACCGGGCGTTGTATATGCAAAAGATAGTTGAATAAGGTTTATAAATTCTGTGGGGGGCAACTTAGTATCCATGTAGTGGTTTCATTAAGAGTAAAATTACCATTGACAATTGGAATTAATATACCACATGACTTCACACGTGTACATCCGTCCAATAATAACATTTGCAGTTCTGGTTTGAATTTGGCATTTCCTACCATGGATGCAATGCCCGTATTAGTAATTTTTGTTTTTGATAAGTTCAAGTAAGAAAGATAGGGTAACTCTACAGATATATAGATATTAATTCAACATTAATCAGAGGTCTATGTGGAAGTGTTTGTATTCACTTTACTCTCAAGTGATTTTAATCCTTTATCCGTGACCTTGCAATTATTTAAGTCCAAATAGGTTAGATTCTTCAACCCTTCCAAAGACCGAATAGCCCCATCCGTAATTAATTCACAGCCTCGAAGACTGAGTTTTGTGATGGATGCGGAAGAATTTGACTTGCTTAAATCTTCAATCAGAGAATCTGTGCAATATGAGTACGAGTCAAAAATCACATTCTGTAGATAGCTGTATGACGGTTTGTAAATATAGTATGCCGTGTTTATAATCCAATATATCCTACCAATGATCGGCCAATTTTCGCAAGGTAGTAACATTTAATTTCCCATTCTTGATGAGATACTTCAGTAAAGATTCTGCTATATCTGCAGAAATACACGATAGGCTTTTCAAATAGCGATTGGCACTACTCGTATGCTGTGTAAGTAATCCAGCTACTGTTGCAGAACAAAAATATTTTAAAGCCTTTGGATTTCGCGGCTTAACAACGCGTGCATTCGGCCCAGTTGTTTTAGTATTACTTCGTTGCTCAGCAGCCAGTGCCATATTTTCCCTCCTATCTAAATCTGCTGCATTTTCTTCGACATGTACAGTCTCAGTTGCTATATAATATTAATTAATCGCTTTACATGTATCTTAAAGCATGTGTATATGTTTACTCTCAGCTATCTCTTCAACTGGTGGCGATAAATCAGTCAGTTGATGACCACCACTAGTCTCAGGTCCATATGATCTTCTGTGGCGAGCAATTAGAGGAGGAAGTAGAGAGTTGAACGCTGGTATATAAGTGTCGATCATAGAGTTCTGTTGCATGGAGGTAAGTACGAAGAGCTTAAAATTGTATGTAGATTACTTACTGATTCATCATCCGAGTCACTCTCAGCGATGCCGTCCATATTATGCTCATCTGTATTATCTATAGTGTCCTCCTGTGTAACTTCTGGAGGTGATGTTGGTGCTAGTAACACATTTAAAGAGACATTTGGCAAAAAGTTGGCTTCTTTCATGTCTAATGCCCCATCATCCAAAGTAAACACCCTTCTTGGGAAAACCTGCAAGGATGTTAAATTTTCTAAATTGATAGAAACAGGAGTAACAATAAAATTTTACTTACACAAACTAATGATATATTATTAATAGTAATAGCATTATGTAATACAAGCTCTTTTTCAAATATGAATTCAAGTAAATCTTTGACTCTAGCAGTAAGGGGAAATTTTTGTCGTATTGTGGAGGCATCTGATAATTTAAACTTTTGAGGTACGATTCCCATTAGAAAAACAAATCTATTTAGTTTAACAAAAAAAAATGTCTACCTGTATAAAGGCTTCGATGGCGTTAGCTTTCTGAGGGGTGCTCAGTGTGGTGGTAAAAGAGGTAGAGGATAATTTTGATCTTTTATCTTTTTTATCATTTTTATCGTTTTGGATATCTTCCAAAACACGTTGCTTTTGTTCTTGTTCTAACTTCTTCTTTTTTTTTAATTCTATCTGCATGCGTTCTCTTTCAGTCAACGTTTTATTTACAGGTAGAGAGGATGCTTTGCTTGGTCCTCCCTTGCATTTTCTTTTTTCATGATCATTTTTTATTTCCAGAAGCGCTCTCTTCTTGGCTTCTCGTTCCATAATTTTGTCCTTTCTCAGTTCGTTCGCAATTTGCTCAAATTTTTTCTGTTGAGCGCGTCTACTCTCTTCGTAAGCCTTATCTCTTAAGTCATTCTATAGAACATGAGTTAATCACCTTGTTGTAGAGACCGATCAATTTTTTACCTCATGCGACTTAAACTTCAGATGACTCCCAGAGGAATAAGGCACTGAAAGATCCATATCATTCGTTTCAGCCTTTTTGGGTATTGAAGAGGTTTGCGTTAAATTTAAAACGGGTGCACGGCTTGGGTTCAAGATCCTGCCATTCTAATGTCAGTACTCTGTAGAAAGGATGCAGTCTACATCTCTACTAACCATTCGGTTGCATTCTCCATGGTGGAGTTTTGCGAAAGTGCTTGTCTGCATAGATCCAACTCAAACCCTAGGCTGAGCAAGTAGGCTAAATTGTTGTCGTCAAGTATAGTCATTGTATGATTTTGGCAAAAGAAAAAAATTGATGAGGTCGCGTGCGCAATTTGTGTGTACGAAATTCATGCAGATGACGTGTCGTAAGTTAATCACCAGCCAATCTGTGCTGAGACCTTGTATCAAACTTAAGATGGCTTCCTGCCTCTTTTGTAAGCTCCTGTGTCGTCGAAAAATTTTCCGTAACACCTTCTACATAGCCGCCAAGATGGGCATGTTCACAAAAAGACTATGAATGACACAGTTTTAATCGTGTGCTATAGCTCAGGTGGTATATACATATTTTCTTTTTAAAGGTCTATACATTATAAAGTGGTGGTAGTTTTTTAAAATGCAATAACTTTGCTACTTTTGGAGCTTTGGATTAACTGCAGGGCAAGGTGTAAGACTGTGAAGAAGTCAAGTCTTTCGTATGTGTTGATTCAGAACGACGTACTGAGGGACATGATTGATAGCAGCAAAATAAAGGCCCATATTGGCAAACTTGACCTTTCTACAGCCATTTTCATCAGACAGTACTCGCAACAGGCCCGCTAATTTTTTAGAGCAGAGCACACATGTTGGTGACGTATTGCGCTCATTCGCAATATAAACACCAATATTCTGGCCTTTTTTCATTTTTCTATTTTTTTTTTTTTCTCCAGTGATCATTGCAACGCATGAAATTTTTTATGATCGGTCTAATACCACCGCCTTATCCCCAACAAAGACGATTATGCGTTTATTCTTTGAAAAAGAAACAAAATTTCGCCCTTTTTGGCATACTTTATCATCATGGTACTTTCTTTCGGAAAAAAATAAAAATGTCTTAGACCATTGCTGCTCTTCGTCCAATATGTATTTTGAAAGACTGTCACTTGGAATAATTGTTTTTTTGTTTTCTATTTTAAAAATGAATGCCCTACTTTCATAATTATCATCTATAATAAATGCCGAAAGTCTTGGGAATGCAAATAAAGCATTATAGATAGGCTCTTACAAGGGTTTTCTGTCTACAATTGATTAATGAACATCAACACAAAGTATTAAAAACTGTCGCTGTTAGATACTTCCAACTATGACTAAACATTTATTGTACAATTCCAAGTTGTATTCAAATTTGTCCAATGTGAGTCTCGCTGTTTCACTCATAGAGAGAAAATAACTTTATCCGGATTTAGCAGTTTTGGATCTATAAGACAGCTCTCCATTTATGTAATCCCCGTGCATTTCCTGCTATTTGAATTGTGCTGTTTAATTTCAGCATAATATTCATTAACTTCTTAAAATCAGATCCTTCAGTCAAGAATCTTTAAACAGCGATTGTTGTGCCTTAGAATAAGCTTTCTTGTAATCTGTTGTAAATCTTGATCTATTTGATTTACTTAATTTATACGGTCTTTTAGTTCTTGTATCAAAAATTATATCAGAGTATTATGCGCTACGGCATCAGTAAATATACTCCCATCTTCCTTTGTTTTAATACAAATATTCTTGATGTCTCAAGCGTTTGGTTGAAGACAGAAATTTTGATTGCTCCTGATTTAATTTTTTTAACGATCTTTTTAAGTTCATCAATATCGGCTTTTTTGATCATTTGTCTGTCTTAATTTTAAAAGGTTTTTCAGAAATAATTTTACTTTTGGGCTTTTTGTGATACTCTTTAGCTCGTATGGTTCTGTCTCCAGATAATGCATTTATTTCATGGGTAATTGTTAGTCTATATTATTACATAGATCTTCTATATTTTTCATATTAAAAAAAAACCTAACATGACATCTCCAAAATCTGTGATTAAAGCTATATCTATCTGTATGGGTTTGGGTTTAGGTAATTTTGCAGAAAACATTATAGAAAATATACGTAGGTCACCTAGCCTAAAAAATTAGCACCGTAGCCTGTTTTACTAATGGTACTAGCTGCTTGATGAACTTGCTATATTTGTTATGTACCTTACATATTATCATGAAGGAAAATCCGTTGACATAATTGAACATGTATCAGAATTAGCACGAATATAAGAATTAACAAAATTAGCACATTTCAAATGCATTCCAAATTTAACCATTGGTACATCAGTCATAGCTGTAGATATATTAAGACGCCTGACCTGGCGATTTAAAAAATTGTATTGGAGCCGCCCAAAATATGGTGATAATAATGGTAATGAAAATAGTGCACACTATCAAAGAGGCATTTCATTCTATTTTTTATTTCATATACTTTGCGTTTGACTTCTGAACTAGGCTAATTTTAAACCATTTTTTTTTCCTAAACTTCATATACTTTTTTTTTTTTTTTTTTTTTTTTGGAATTTGGGCCCTTTTTTTATAATAAGTGCCATCAAAAGGAATACATCTCATTGGTAAGTCTGTACATTACTTTAAACTTTCTTAAAGCTCCATGTTACCGTCATATTATATTGGTTATGAAACATCGAGTTGAAGATTTGTTTGTATAGACTACTTTTATGATTTTGTGTATAATTGATTTCGTCGCTAAAGTGATATAATGTTATTACCTTTTTCTGGAGCGACTACTCCCTCAGTCTGTTGTTACTATAAAGTTGCCTATTATTCCTCTATTTTTAACATACGGTTACCCGAAACAAACAATAATATATAGGAGGTCATAAGTCTAGTGCATATTAGCTAAGTTCATAGAATTGTGAGTTTGACATAAACAAAAAAACAAAAAAGGTCCCTTTCATAAACCACCGGTCTACATGCACCAAATAAATGAGAATTGTCAAAAAATAAATTCCGATCTACCAGAGTCGAACTAGTGACCTAGAGATGTCAATTTACACTACAGTCTCCCGCTCTACCAACTGAGCTAAGATCGGTTATATGATAACTTTGAATAAACAATAAATAGATATGCCATAAAATAACATATTTTTAAATCACGTGACATTCACGTGGACGCATTTATATTGGTCAACATAATTGCTTAGTTTCAATATCATATCATTCCAAAAATAAATATCGCTTTTCTTAGGGACAGCCAATTTTTCCTTAGGGACAGCCAAAGTGCACGTAGTCGCAACGTAAGATCTATAGTTTGGATGTTCTGTAGACATGGGAACAAGGATATACAATCAAAAACAATGTAAAAATTAAAAATAAATGTACATCAAACGATTTATACTTATT
>NW_026252529.1:0-50566 GCF_025094135.1 Mucor mucedo | reverse complement strand
AAAGTTTGGAGGCATAAGTTTGGAGGCATAAAGTTTGGAGGCATAAGTTTGGAGGCATAAAGTTTGGAGGCATAAAGTTTGGAGGCATAAAGTTTGGAGGCATAAAGTTTGGAGGCATAAAGTTTGGAGGCATAAAGTTTGGAGGCATAAAGTTTGGAGGCATAAAGTTTGGAGGCATAGGTTTTGGAGGCATATAGTTTGGAAGCATAAAGTTTGGAGGCATAAAGTTTGGAGGCATAGGTTTTGGAGGCATATAGTTTGGAAGCATAAAGTTTGGAGGCATAAGATTTTGTAGCATAGAGTTTTGTGGCATAAGTTTCTGTAGCATAAAGTTAGATGGGACAGAAGAAGGGGGTGGAGGAAGAAAATAAGGAACCATAGATTTTTGAGTTCTAGGTTTTAGCAGCATAGAGGTTTTTTTATATCTAGGGGATGAAGGTGTACTGTTTTTCATATGTATTTGGTTAGTATCGTCTCTGGATGTCTGGTTTGGAAATTGTAAGAAATCGGTTGCTTTTCCAAGTGAAATTTTTTGCTGAGATTTCTGAATCAGTTCTGTTGCTGTATCAACTGTTTCTTTGTTTAGAAGAACAGAATTGAGGTATCTGCTTTGATTTTCTCTTTCCTTGAAATATTGACGCAAATTTTCGGGCAGCTTATAGAATATGTTTTTAGTTATACCCTTGTTACACTCTCGAGACCATAAAATGGTAAAATCCTGCCAACATTGTTCGGATACGGCTTGACTAACGAGAGACGGATTGTGTTTTCTTAGTTGTTCATATAATTTTACTTCCTCATCTGTGTGAATCGGTGTAACTGCATAAGAAGTGCCTTGCATATAACATAGGTATTGATGTTGTAGGCCACCAAAAATTGATTTGCTCTTATTTGTGCATTGTGTCGTAGCACTTACGCATAAAACTATTTTTTCTTTGACAGAGAGACTTCTATGAAGATTTTCATTGTCAAATTCTCTCGTATTGTTTTTCATATCGTAAGCTTCAAGGAGCGGTTCTGGAATGTGGCATATACCAAATGTTTCTGATGTAGAGACAAGCAGAAAAGAATTACCCAAAGGATCGCAATACGAGTGAATAATGTTTTGTTTAAGTTCAGCCCTGAGAAACTTGATTGCCTGGTTTATCCAGGGAGAGAAATGAGTTTTATGGGTAATTCCATACCTATTTTTCGAGCCAACCTAGGAAAAAAAAAGTTAATTACATTGTTTTTATGCGACAAGTTAGGTAACAACATCATTCAATATAACTTACAGTCATGTTATGTCGTAGACGATAGTCCGCCAACGCACAATCAGTCAATGCTGGGCTAGCATTGAACGAGGCAAATTTACGGATTATATTTTGGTGTACCCCACCTTCCACAGAATTGGTTCCCCTTACACATCGATAGACGGGCAGCCCATTTTGGTCTTTAACAATAAAATAATACCAAGATACTCCAGGTGGATCAGAAACATGGCCGAGTTTAATTGTATCCAGAACAGCTTTCGATATTTTCCAAGCTTTCTTATCAAAACGTTTGTTTCCACTGACTGAACAAACAGCATTACCGTACAAATCAAAGATTCCTTTGACAACGGGATAGAGAGCAGACGGAGATGGAACATATCGTCTGACTCTTTTTAGGACCCAGTCAGGGTTTTTGACCATCATTTTTTCTATAGTCGTATTTTGGCTTCTTAAATATGCTGATACCAATGCCTCATCTTCTAAATCATTAACAAACATAGCATCTCTAAACTTGCGTGAAAATTCTTTTGAGAATCCATGTGTTTTTTGGATGGGTATCATATCCATAAGATGAAAAACGTCCTTTAAGACCCTCGAAGGCAACTGGTTAAATTCATTAGTGTTTCTTCGTACTTCACTGGATGAACTCGTTCCATGATCGTGCATAATAGTGACCGGCGTAGATTTATAGGCCTCTTCGTTGGCAGTAAAAAGCTGAAAGTGTTTTAAATCAATAATTACATCAAAAGGGGGTTCTCCGTAATCTCCGAAACATTTCTCAGCATCGCCATCAGAATCCAATACTGTTGTACCCGGGATGCACACGTCTTTGATCTTCAAACAAGCCTTATTCTTCAAATTAATTGTTTTGCTACCAGGAATTATAGTGACACCAAAGGCACAGACTTGCTTACTCCCTTTCAGATGAATCGAGACGAACATGCCAGGCTTTGGATTTTCAAAAATCTGGGTACCAGCTGCTGTAACATGTTGCAAAGTATTGAATATCTCTAAAGAGACATAGGCATCATTGGCAGCATACGTAATCTGAGATTCTGACAGTCTTGTTGAACTCCAATCACTTAGTCTTGGTGTATTACTGTCTTTTGGTAGCTTCTTTTTCAAAACGGCCGCGCAAATATATTCCAGTCCGTAAGTAGCCTTGTTTATGACACCTTTAGTCTTACAGTAACTGTCCAATTCCAATTTTCCGTGACTGTCTTCCAATTCAAAATCCCTTTCTAACTTTTTGAGATCGCCACTTACTGCTCGTCCAATTTTGATGATAGCTTCTGACTTAAGGAAAACTTTTAATGAGCTAGGTAAGCTATTCTTATCAAACTTGTTTAATCTCAGCAGCCAGACATTTGTGTCATATGCGATCTGTACTAAGGAAACTTTTCCGATTGCAAAAGGCGAGCGATTGAAGTACCATTCACAATCGAATCCAACACACAAAGTACCTTGATCATTTGCAACCCTCAGGAGATCATTGACTATTGAATTTATGGCTGTTGCGGTATCAAGAACACCAACTTTGACATCATTTGGAATTGTGTATGTGGAAAGTTCGGCGTCTATGCTTGATAAATAATTATCATTATCAAAAATTTCCAAATTATTATTTTCAGCATGTTGGTTATTAGGAGCAGTGTCATGAATATTTTCTTTTTCTTTTCCTTTTCTGCTGACATTGCCTCGAGGTATATGTTGCACGTTTTCCTTCAATGTTGGAACAACAGATTCAAGAAATTTTTTTTTTTTTTTTTTTTTTTTTTTTTTTTTTTTTTTTTTTTGCTTTCTTTCGCTTATTCGGCTGATTAAAAAGAATTTTTACAAAAGGTATTTGCATCCATACTCTTGTTTCAACGATATCTCGGTGAATTCTATACATCCATCAGAAATTTTTATTGCATTCGATTCCTCTCTATCGGTTCTATCTTTTTTATTTATTACGCTCCCCTCCATCTCTTCGATCTCAGCGTTTATCGCGACATTTAACCAATCCGGCAAAGATTTCAACATTCTCAATTCTCAATCTCCAATTTTAATTTTCTTTCTGGATTATTAAACAATGGCAGAAAATCTTCACAATTCCTGGGCAACAATCGTATCCCGTGGTAATTCCAAGAAAGTTGTTCGTCCTTTATCTGTCCCTAAAAATGTGGACTCTCAATTCAAGTTACAAAGTAAGGTCATCTACCAAAGTGAAGACCTTGAAGGCCTCATCAGAATGCAGAAGGCTACCGAAATAGTGAAACAGGCCTTGACACCTGACTCCGCTCTTTTCTCCATTCCTGCTTCGTTAATCCAACATCGTACCGAAGCATATAAGCTTATTGAAACGCAATGTGGTCCTGTCCATGGTTTCCGCCCAATCAGTAATTATGGTTCCAGCTTAGATGGTGATCATTTGATTGAAGCCAAATTTGTTGATGACTCAAGTTTTGATAAGGCAATTTCTTCTGGTGTTACAATCAAGAACACCGTTATCAAAGGAACTCATTCAAATGATAGCGAAGTGAAGAAGCTTGCCCACGTGAAGATATCACTTTTATATATTCCTGATAAGGAGGATTTCCTTGAAAAGTTAATGAGGTCTCTTCTTGTTTACGGAGAAGTCTTGCAAGTCAAGGAGTACACTTGTGGTGGATATTTCGAAGGCGAATTATCACTGATACTCGATACGACTACCGGTTATTCTGATGATGATAATGGAGAGTATGCCAATGAGCCGCTGTCGAATAATTTATATTTGTTCGAATGGGATTGTTTTGCTTCGGCATCCTTCAAAGGTGCCCCTATCGTTTGTCATTGGTGTCACCACGCCGGTCACATACGCTCCAAATGTCCGGAATTGGCAAAAACCAAGTGCTTCGCTTGTCAAGGTTATGGTCATACCGCGAAATTTTGTAAAAAGAAAACGTTTCAGCCAGTGCAAGTCCATACTCCTAAGGAGGAATCTAATATCGAGCTGCCTACGATTGTTGAACAGGTTATCTCCGATTCTGATACAGACCTGTCAGATGCGTACCAGACTTCGAAGATTGCTGAAAGTGGTTCTTCAACGTCTAAGTACGCCACAACAGTAGAAACGGTGTCCATGGAAATTGAAGAAGACGAGGGTACATTACCGGTGACAGTTCCGACTTCCCATTTGGCTGGTAAAATGTTTGATGGTGGAAGAAAAATGCTAGGACAAAAGCGTTCCATTTTGGGTAAACAGAAGGCTATCAAGCAAAACTCCAAAGGTCCTGCTCCTAAGTTAGTTGTCCAGACGCAACATGCTCTTAAAGGTCACAAAATGTTTACGAAGACAAAGGTTGCTAAACCGAAATAGTTTAGCTTTCCCTTTTTTTACTTCTATATCTAACTTGCTAAATAAACTCACTGTTAATACAAAAAAAAAAAAAAAAAAGATTCAAGAAATTTTTGATCAACTGTGACATTGTCGGTGAAAATAAATTTTGGAAGATCAGATCCGTAAATATTGTAGCTTTGAATCAAACTATCGCATACCGGCTTGAGATGACTGTGAGCTTTTGTAGGTACCAACGCCTGAGCCCTAATTTCTTCGTACTCGTTGCATACAGTATATAATGCACCAAACACAGGAACGCCATTGATTTTCCCCATATGATCGATAATTTTAAATGAATGATCTGCTTTAAGAATCTCTCCTCCCAAAGACGAAATCATTTGATCCATAAAAGGTCGAAGGTCATTGATAATTGAGCAATACACAAAGCTAAGATAGCTAGCTGAAGGGACAGAGCCGGCATATCTTTCCTTGTCGTTGAAGGGAGAGAACTCTGGATTGACAGTTTTCTTATTCCACATTCCCATAATGGTGCTAGTTTTATGGTATCTTAACGCATCCAGATATCGAAGCTCTAACTCATCGTGTCTAAGCCCATGAAATTCCCTAAGCACCCGACTGACTTTGCTAGGCCCAAGAGAGTTTTGAGCACCAGCTCTCAACAGTTTACCCAAATCTTTAGAAATTCCAGATCTATGGGTCAGATGTGCGGGAAAATCAAGTTGAAATCTATATGGCAGCTGTTCAATCACTTTTCTGTCATAGCCAACACAGGTACCATGTTCCTTATTGGGACACTCATAACGATATGTCATGATATAAAAGTTTCTGAAATTTTGCACGTTAGTCACAGTAGATTAAATAATGATGTTTACATGGACACAAAAACTTACTCATGAATATCTACGATCTTTCTGGCTTTTGGATTGTCTAAGAATCCCTTCTTATTTAAATTTTTGGAGCATCCAGGAACTAAGCATTTTAACATTTTGTCTCTTGTATCCATCAATCCATGTGGCAACCAGATGAACACTTTAGGCAGATATAGTGATTCCGGATTAAGATCGTTTGACAATGCGAAATTCGCCATTGGTGGGTTTATCCAATATGTGCTACTCTTGTATGGATTTTTTGTGTCACACTCAAATTGGATCTTTTCGAGATACTTGTCTAATAGTCCACCCTTTAAAATCTTGCTTGCATCTTCATCAATTGTAAGAAACTCCTCCTCTGTCATCTCAGACTCCTCGTCTACGTAAGCGCTAACAAAGGTAGATTTAAATTAAGCTTCTGGGTATTTTAATTTTTTTAATTTTTGACAGCTTTTTACCATTCTGTATCATCTTCGTCCACGAGGTAGCTTATCTCATCAATGGTTCTTTTAGATCTCACCCCATTGTCCTAAAAAAATCAATGCATTTTAGTAAATCCGTAGTACCTAAACCGTTTACTTTAGTTACTTTGATATTGATATTTTCAGTATCACTCAATGCATGACAATCAGCTTCAAGTATGTCAGATGTATCAATCTCAGAGCTGCTTTGGTTACAGGTCGGATTAGGTTTCTTGGACATGAAGTCCAAAATAGATGTATTTTTATCAGACAGATTGGGTTTTTTTTTATGATTTTTAGAAAGATCCATGGTATTATGTTATAAAAATGAAAAAGGAATGTGCACAAGATTCAATACACCTTTTATACATTATTAATCCTCGTGGCAATTTGAGTTGGCGGGCATCACAATTTATAGAAAATAAAGGGGTTTTATTGGCTCTGAATATTAAATTATAGAAAATTATAGAAATGTACGAGTTTTGATTGGGTTGAGACTGAAATTTATGGAATTTACTGAAACCTGGTTGGGTAAAATAACTACAGCTATGAGGAGAGTGCCAATTTTTACATTTCTGTCCATGGGTCGGAGTACAAATCAGATACATTGTCGTTGTCAGATATAATTTTATACTGTTGTTACAATGCGCATTTTCAATATGTAATAATTGACTTCACTAAAAACTTTACTCAGACAATTTATATTTTTCATGCTAACTTTTAGCATTGTACTTCTCTAACTTGAATCTTTACCTTTTTATATTTAAAACCTTTTGACAAATTTATTATTATTATCATTTTCCGAAATCAAGGGTATCGTTACCGATCCTTTTATTTCTCAAAAACTATATAAACCTTAGAACAAAACATATTTCATTAAACATTCACATTATACTATATACTTTTTATCATAACTTGCCTATCAAATATTATATATTCTATATATAAGTGGCCTATTATCTTACTGTCTCCCTAGAAAAACCGAAGCCTTAGTCTCTTTTTCTCTGTATCTGTCTATCAAGACCTTTTATTTTATTTAACTTAACTGGATTGTTACCATATATATTTATTATATATTTATATAAAACAACGTGGCGCTCACTTAGAACTGAATAATTAACTACAAACGTGTATTATTCTCCTTCTACCTTACTGTCAAAACTCAATCTAAACCAATCACTACTACTCACATTGTATCACTGTTGAAAGTGGGTTTTGTCTACCTTGTGACTGACTATCGAATTATATATAACTAACTTCAGATTTACGCACCCAATACAAAGTGATTTAAAGGTACAGGGTACTTGAGAGTATGATTAAGAATAAAGAGATCATTTATTTAATACTAGCAAAATAGAACTTTTGTTATATCGCCAGTGACACCACGTACGACAATCATGTATATCAGGGATGTGAGAGGATCATGATCGCAAACCCGTCTACACACCCCAATATCCCTGATACTCTGTGACTTGTTTGCTTACTACAGAGGTTCTATACCCTGTCTGCCACAATACTAAGCTCTGCACAACTTCAATTTAGATATAACCATATCACAAAACTATAATTCAATAAAGATCATCTTTCATTTACTATACTTAACTTTACATAAGCATATCTATTAAAATCACTCTGACATCGTACTGTTGTCGTGATTTAGGTCATACAAATATGTTGAGATTTAAATTAGGCTTTTATCTCAATCATAATAAAATCATCTTTGATCCTTTAAATAATACTTTTATATATTTGGCTGTTATATTTCAAAAGTCCCACGACACTGTGAAGAATTTGAGTTTAGCTAAAAGATCTTTTGTTGTTGATACAATCTAGATAGTGATTGTGACGTTTTATTGGCAGCGGTTTTGAGTTAGATAAAGCAAAAATATAAATAATGATTTATATTTCAGTTAAGTGCGCACCACGATGATTTATATAGATACTTGATAGTGTTACTGGCTTGTTTAAGTGTAAAAGCGGTAACGTGAAATAAAGAAAAAGAGTAGAGATTAAGATAAAAGTTCTTAAAAAGTGAGCATCAGACTATAAGTTGTCCACTAAGATAAAATAAGATATAAAGATATAAGAGGGAAATGCTACGACGAATCAGTTATCTGTGTTTTCCAAGGAGTATAGTAAAATACAATTGTTAAGACTATTCAGTGCTGATTTATAAGAAGGGCTTTCGTACAATTATAGTAGTTATATATATTTATAATGACACCAGGCTTATATGAATAAGACTAAATCAGATTATAGTAAAGAACAAACTAAAGATTTTATTAAATAATTTTATGGTCCTTTTATAGGAAAAGGACCAAAAAGCAGTAAAAAAAAATAAGACATCTGAGGTCAAAAAGGACCAACAGAAGCTGAAAAAGGTGGTGTAACATATCCTCCCGGCAAGGAAAAGGTAAGCCTTACCGTTCTAAGAAAGGGGAAGAGGATGATGAGGAAGATAGATATATATATATGTTTTTTTTTTTTTTTTTTTTTGTTTAAAATTCACGCCAGTCATCCATGACGTTCAAGAGATTGTGAAATCGGCGGTTCTTGTATAACTTAGGGGACAATTCGGCTTTTAAGAAGGCATTTCTTTTATTGACGTAGGCTCGACCTTCTTTTTGATAGTTCTTAAACTTGGCATGGATGATGGGTAGTAGAAAATTCAGCAATTGTTTTAAATCCGTATTTAAAGTTCGTTTGATGAGCTCCATGGCTTGATACTTGTTATGGATGTTGATCAACAGCTGATTCCGTCTTTCCTCATATTCGGTTTGTAACAAGATGGTAGAAGGGTCGAGGATTGGCAGATCTGGATAATCGTAAGATTCGGTGAGAAAGTCGTAATTCAGATCCTCCAGTTGGGCTTGGTCCATAGGTTTCTTTCGGCGAGTGGGGGGATCTAGATCCACCAGATCTCCTTCTTGCTCTTTTTCTAATTCCTCTTCGTCTGTTATGATCTCCCCCAGGATGTCGTCCGCGTGGTTGGTGATGATTATCCGGTGAGCTAGATCGTCCCTTCCTTTCTTGGACAGGAGAGCACCGGGTTGGGGAGGGCGAGTTCCTTGAGTAGTTTTGGAAGTACGTACCATGATCAAAAGAGGCGATGTTGGAAAGATGGTGGACTTCGACATTGGGCAACTTATATATTCGAAGTTTATTTCCGTGTGACAGTCTTTCAACTCCAGATTTGACATCTTTAATTTTGTAGGTACCCTTGATCGCGGCTTGACTTACTGTATACGGTCCATCCCATTGATCTTCCAATTTTCCAGACCAAGAAGTTTCCAAGTAAGATCGGTAAAGTTCCACATAATCACCCAATTGAAAATCCGGTTTCAATAATTTTCCTTTCTTCAAGATCTTGTTGTCGATTGCTTTCCGTTGAACTTTTTGGCTTTCAAAAATAGCACTAGCGGCTTCAACTCTAATGGCTTGTAATTGAGTTATTTGAAAATCAATCAATTCTTGAAGTCGTTCGTCTTGTAATTCGGATCCAGAGGGTAGTTCAATATTTCTAGTTAATACTTCAGTTACCGATAATTTTTCGAAGTCTTGAGCAAGCGTTCTATCAAATGGAGAAAATGCTTCTCGACCATATGTCAACAAAAATGGTGTTTTCTTAGTTGTATGATGTCGCATAGTCCGATACACATATAGAGTAGCAGGAAGATAAAGATGCCAATCTTGCTTTTCTACATCAGGTCTTCTTTGTAATACTTGTCCTAAAGTGCGATTCAATCTTTCAATCAGACCATTGCCTTCCGGATGATAGGGACTAGTAGTCTTGTGCTTGATACCAAAACGTTGACACACCGCACTAACAATTTTGTTTACAAAGGAAATCCATTATCTGATATTAAAATTTCTGGTGTTCCATGAGTGACAATAATATTGTTATAGATAAATAGTGAGATTTCGCAGGCGTTTTGAACTCGAAGAGGCTTGGCTTCCACCCACTTAGTCAGATAACATATAGCAGCAACAATGTATCTATGACCTCCTCGTGAAGTTTTTACATGTTTGACGTCAATCCCCATTTTTCGAAAGGGTGCATGTGTTACAGGAATCGGATTTAATCTTTCTAACAGTTCGGGTTTTCCTATTCTTTGACAGCGATCACAACGTTGTCCGAAATCTTTCACTTCTTGTGCCATTCCCAGCCAGTAATATCGGGCAGAAATTTTAAGTAGCGTGGTGTTATAAGCAAAGTGTCCACCTAGGGGATGAGAATGATACGCCCACATGGCTTCAACCTGATGTTCTTGTTTTAGTAATACCAGTCGAGGTTGATTAGAGTTAGCTCGAGAACCTTGGCGATATAACTTGCCGTCTTGAAGGAAATAATGTTTACTTTGAATTTTGATGAAGGAGGCTAGGTCCCTAGAGATATCCTTTGCGTACTCCAGGGTGGTTAAATATTCTTGTATTGCTTGTAGTTTGTGATCCATGTTTTGTATTTTAATTTGAGGGTTGAGTTGGTTTTGATTGTTTTTGGAATTAATTATTTTGTATTGTTTCTGATAGGTTTATTTAGTTTTTCAAAGGAGGGTAACACGAACTATTGTTAAGTTTTTAATAAAACTTTTTGATATCGGACGTGCCCAAACTAAGCTTTTTACAACTTCCTACAACTGGTTGGATCAAGGAAGTAAAATTAATAACCCAGTCGTGAGAGAAAGTCCGCACTTTGATTGATTCGACCAGGGCGATACTTGACAGTAAATTGGTATTCACCAAGGAAGTTAATCCATCTTGCTAAGATTCCAGTCGGGTTCTTCGTGTTCAGTAAGCCTTTTATAGGGTTATGATCAGTGATGATGGTGAAATGTCGACCTAGAAGATAGGGTCTACACATCCTGATGGTCCAGATGCAAGCTAGACATTCTAATTTGGAAATGCCGTAATTGGACTCCATTTTTTACACCTCGACTTAGGTAAGAGACAGGATGTTCTCGTTCTTCATCGTCTAATTGAGTCAACACACAGCCTAAACCTTGTTTGGAGGCGTCAGTAATCAGTAGAAAGGGCTTGTCGAAGTCAGGGCGAACCGAAATTGGGGCAGATATCAAAGCTGATTTCAAGGTTTCAAATGCCTTGGTAGTTTCTTCATTCCAGGGAGTCTTGTTGTCTTTCTTTGTTTGTTCGTGTAACGGTCGGACGATTGCAGCAAAGTTTTTGACAAATCGGCGGTAATAAGATGCTATACCAATAAAACTTCGAATTTGAGTGATTGATTTTGGGATCGGATAATCTTTGATCTTATCGATTTTCATGGGATCAGTCTTTAGTCCTTCAGCAGTAACGATGTAGCCTAAGAATTTCAGAGAGTTCTTGAAAAAATCACACTTGGAGGGATTAAAAGTTAAACCAGCAATGCGACAGCAATTGAAAACGTGTTCTAAATGATTCATATGTTCTTCATTACTATGCGAGTAAACATTTAAATCATCGACGTAACACACGAGAAACTTGTTGATGAGTGGTCGGAACGCGATATCTACCAATTGTTGAAACGTACTTGGGCTATTGCATAATTCCATCGGTAAGGTAACGTATTCATAATTGCCAAACTTGGTGGTAAATGCGGTCTTCTCAATACTTTCTTGTTCCATAGGGATTTGATGAAAGCCTGCAGTCATATCAAGGGCTGAAAAGATGGTAGCTTTTCCAAGAGTATCCAGTAGATCGTCGATTCGGGGTAAACTATAAGAGTCTAGTTTTGTGATGCTATTCAATTTACGGTAATCAATAACAAGTCGAAATTCATCAACAGTAGAATTTACTTTCTTTGCTTTCTTGATTAACATAACAGGAGCAGACCATGGGCTATAAGATGGTCGGATAATTCCTAATTTGCAGAATTTATCAAGTTCCTTTTCCAAATATTCACTTTCGACAGGACTGAGTCTATAAGGCCTATGTCGGATAGGAGGAACATCTTCAGTTATAATACGATGTTCGAGTAGCGTGGTCCGGCCAATTGTATTTTTGTTCCAGTCAAAAATTTCATAGTACTTGAGGATCATGGAATAAAATGAATGCTTCAAATCATCAGGTAAGTGTCCTACGTTAACCTTGGTCTTGATTTCTTCCATTTTGTCTTGATTCTCCTTCGTTAGCACTGGTTCGGCGCCTTTGGTTTTCATGTGATTTTCATGCATTAGGGTATTCAATTCATAAGCGACAATTTCATTTTTATTAGAATTAAAGGAATGAATTTTTCCAACAATAGCTATCGGTTCAATTGTAATAGGTTCTTCAGTATTATTAATTAAACTTATTTGAAAATAATTGGGGTGATCCTGAAAACGGAATTGATGATCATTATACTGCAACGTGGAATGAACTAGGTCGGGATGAATGAGTTCAAAGTCAAAAATTCTAACAGAGGCAGTTTCCATGGGCTTATCAATGCAAAAAGTCCTTTGCGATTTTGCCAAAATGATACAAGCTTCTTCGGAATTGCATAAAGTAATTTCATCATCTTCGATGGTCGTTCTTAACGTGCTTTCTTGTACATCATCTTCTAACATAAATAGATGGTTTTCTTCCAAGAATTCCGTATCATGAGTTTCTCGATACATAATTTCATCTTCTTCACCACTAGAGTCATCAGTAGTGTAATCACTATCGTTGTTCGAATCTTCATCAGAATCATCAATGGAAGTCGGTGTTGTTGGGACAGAGGCTTCAGTTGAGGGAATAGGTTCTGATGGTAAGGGAGTAGTAACGTCCTTTTTCCGGATAAAATGAATAGGTATTTCTACAGTTTTTTGTTTGTAGTTTACTTTCATCATTTTCTTAGGTAAACTAATCACTGAATTAGATCTTGATAACCAGTTGGTACCAATAATCAAAGGAATGGGTGATGTTGGTAAAACTTCAACCGTGCATGGTGTTAAGACACTGGTAATAGTTCTTAAAGGATAAGGTGGATATAGGTTATTAACACTGAGGTTAATAATAAAGTAGTTATAAAAGTGAGCACCAGACTGGAAGTAGTCAACTTAAGAAATCTTATAATATAAAGTGTTTAGGATAAGAAGATAGTCAACGATGATTTTAAGAGGGCGTAAGTAATATAAATATAAACGAATTGCCAAGATTAAAAAGAAAAGTAATTATGTTATTATAAACAATATCTTATGTACGGTTGTAGTAATAAAGAGGTTCGAGTCGAGTGTGAAAATATGAACTTTGTGTTAATTGTTATATGTAAGTATAAACTTAAGATAAACAAGAAGTATGAAAGTTGAGGGAAACACAAAGGAGTCAATTACAAATTATTAAGAAACTAGATTTTTAGTTAAGATAAAACTGGAGGAATATTTATTACGAAAAAAAGGGACGTATTTATAGAAAAGATCCTATCCTGTGTAACACCAAGTCAATTTAGATTGGCTGCAACAATGGGATAACTAGGAGACTACCAGCGTTGATTGGTACGTCATAAATTAGACCTAACGAAGCTTGCTTGATACCATTTCGTAAGGTGAAGACTGTCATGAACTCATTTCATCATGTCCTAGATCATGCCTTGATTTTAAACCCTTGTGAAACCTTGTCCTAGAATCTAATATCAGTATACCTTGTCCGCTACCAAACTCCCTGTAAAACCTTGTACCCAAAATCATATCTGTATATCTTGCCCGCTTCCTGAATTCCTTGTAAAACCCACCACCAATCTGCATTCCAATATATTTCCCGCCTCTTGTCTGACTCAACCTTAGTAAACCTTTTTCCGATCATCTATTACTTCATATCCCAATCCAGTTTTCCCGCCCGTGTCAAATCAGAGATATTCCCCGAATCATCTAATAATTCAATGTCAACTAAATCCAGCCTGCTATTACTCGTCGAATCTCAATTACTCACCCTTGTCAAATAATTTGCTCATGATATCTGTTCCGTAAATTCCCTTGTTAATCTATAATTTAAACCCATCATAGCTTTTCCCATGTATAAGAAATAGTATAAATAGATGCTAGTTATTTATTAGAAAAACGTTATTCTGGATCTTAGTCCTAACCCCTCCCCCTTCTCTGAAATAAACTTCTTTGTTATCATTTTTACTCTGACTCTCGTGTTACTAAGTAGTCTTCTTTCTGTTCTTGTTCTGTTTCTGACAAAGACACTTGTAGAAGGGGCGTCAATTTGATAACCAAGGGAGTCCATAAGCTCTTTTGTAGCACATGTTTTCGAGGCACCACAGTCAATGAGGGTACGGATCTCTAGAGTTTCAATAACGAATCTAGAATAAACAGCCGTAGAATCCATTTCTTCACTTATATTTTCAATAAAATTAAGAGGTTCTTGACGTACATTAGGATCCAGAGCAGAGGCAGAGTTCTTACAGGCAGATATCAATTGACGTTTAAGGGCAGGATTAATAGCAATTAATTCTTTGACCTTAATGTTGGCAGTTTGATCTAACACATCATTGGAAATATCATAGGTTATTTCGGGCTTCACTCTGAGTCTTCTTTTCGTCTTAAGAGTAGGAGCACCTGAAGCCGAAGGAATAAAAGCACTTGTCAAAGTAGGAGCTTGGAAAGTGGAGATAGATTCCATGTGATCTGCATTCTCAAAAGTGACACGATTTCTCAAATGTTCGGTTTCCGTAGCCGTAGAAGGAGGATAAGATTCCATGTCATCCATGGGAGTGAACGTCTTGATAGTGTTAGCTTTTAGGTCAGAGTTATTTCGGATAATAGGACCTTTCTTGTGAACTGATTTTATCTTTTTGGTAGCAGGTAATACAGTAGGAGGAGCATCCTTTCGTTTTATTGCCGCGTATAGATCTTGATTTTCATAGTATTCATCAGGAACAAATTGAGTGTAAGGTTTTTCAGCAGGAATAAAAGGCGAGTAATTGTTTTTAGGTTTTTCATAACAATTTTCTTGATCTTCAACCATAGCATGTAAGACTTGGTTATTAATGGATTTGTTGTAATTGGGAGGGTATTTCGAATGACCATTATTATCAGCAATCGACCCTATTAGTTTTTTGCAGGTTGGTTGTTGCGATGATCATTCGAGACTGGACGATCAGAACGGTTATTATCTTGATAATGATTACGATGGTTGTCAGGACGATAAGGTTGATCGTTACGTTGATATTGATCGTTGTTTCGTTGATAATCCTTGTTGTAGTTATTGCCATAATTGTTGCGATAACCGTCATAATTGCGTTGATTATCATTATTGCGGAAGTGATCAGAGTTACGATTTCCATCATTGTAATTATTACGATAGCCATTACGGGTGTTGTTACGACGATCATTATTATTATTATTATAAGACTTATTATTAGAGAAATGTTTTTTTAATACTTTCATCAACTAAAAGACGAAGTTTTTCATCAAACTTATTTTCATTCATCTTAACAATGTTAGACACAGAAGAACCATTTACATCAGTAGTTTCCATGTGATTCAATTGTAAAGCCTCCATACTACTAGTTAAATTAACAATAGTAGGTGATTCGACATTAAGAGAGTTAGCAGGGACATTAGGATTAATAAAAGCAGTGTTGGAAGGAATCTTTCCCGGGTGAGTGACTTTAGGGATTAAACTCGAAGGGCGAATCATAGTGCGGACGTTAAAAGGGCTATCAACAAGAGCAATGTTCTTTTGATGAAAAGCATCCCAATAACCATCAGAGCATTTAAGGTATTCGTCAAAAGTGCTAGCACCCATCAGTTTACATTGAATGATAATGTTTGGCAACAACCCAGTTTGAAAACGAATTTCTACCTGAGCTGGATCCAAAATCTCAGCAAGGATTGCAGCTTCCTTTAATCGTACTAAGTATACACGTGGGTGTTTTTCAGAACCCTAGCTCATACTATTAAAAGCTAATTGGTAATGGCGGATAAGTTGGGGAGTAATGTATTCATCGTATAAAGCATCAGCGAATTCTTTATAGGTACATTGAGAAGGTTCGGGCTTATTTTCATAAAGGGAATCAAAGAAAATTCGAGCGCCGTGTTGAAGTTGGGTTTGTAAGATAAGGATTTTACGGTGATCCTTGGAGATATCGGAAAGGGCAAAGAAGGATTCAAGTCTCTTCTTGAAGTGTCTAAAGTCTTCGCCTTCATCACCATGAAATTCGATTAAGCGACTACGCTGTCCAGCGGAGGGAGAGTCTTGAGAATAGTGTTGATAAGAGGCCAACACAGTGTTTTCGTTTACAGCAGACATAATTTAAGATTATGTAATTTAATATAGAGTAGTTTTAAAAAGATGTAACCCTGTTAGTGAGCACCAAAATGTTACTGGCTTATTTAAGTGTAAAAGCGGTAACGTGAAATAAAGAAAAAGAGTAGAGATTAAGATAAAAGTTCTTAAAAAGTGAGCACCAGCCTATAAGTTGTCAACTAAGATAAAATAAGATATAAAGATGTAAGAGGGAAATGCTACGACGAATCAGTTATCTGTGTCTTCGAAGGAGTATAGTAAAATACAACTGTTAAGACTATTCAGTGCTGATTTATAAGAAGGGCTTTCGTACATTTATAGTAGTTATATACTAGCTGGCATCACGCTCACTTCGTGAGCGGTGCCAGCGTCTGAAACGCACTCAAAGTTAATAAATATAGCCTTTATTTGTAATATATAAGGTGGGATAAAAAATGATGATTTTGGATAAGATATAAAATTTAATGGGAGTTAGGTGTGGATGAGTAATTCAGGATAAACAACATTTTCGGTAGTGTTTTGTTTATCTGAAAATAATACGGATATTCCGTTTGCTGATGTTGCTCTAGAGAGTGCTACATATAGTTGGCCGTGGTTAAAAACAGGAGTTTCGAGATCAAGTGCTACTTTTTTTAATGACTGGCATTGAGACTTGTTGATAGTCATTGCAGAAGATACTTTGACCGGGAATTGTTTTCGTGTTAATATAAATGGAAGCTGATTTGGCAGAGTTGATAAAGTAAATCTGGGAATTAGTTCGATTAAGCCAGAACCACCTAAGATTTTCACTTTCAGTACATATTGTCCAATTTGAAGAATAATCAGCCTTGTCCCATTGCACAAACCCCTTTCGGGATTTAAATTACGCAGAAGCATAACAGGAAGGCCAATTTTTAGCTCTAATTTTGCAGGCGGCAGGCCAGAAGTAGCTAAACTGTGCAAGTATTCTTCAGGCATGCTATTGATTGAAGACCCTGTGAGATCCGATTGTACAGTATCGGAAGAGAATAAAGTAATTTTATCACCAACCACCTGTTCCAAAACTTTGCTATTGATTGCTTCTACATTGATATTCTTCGAACATAAGATGGCTTTTTCTTTAAAAAAATTACTGTTTTCAAGTGGACGTTGAAGAACACTTTTAGGGTAAATGTCTTCAATAAAAGCAGCAGAGTCAGAAAATTTGCGAATATATGCTGGTAATGAAATTGGTCCATGTAGATTTGAATCATAAGACATCTTTCCGATCCATTCAGCGAAGTCCTTATCCTCTTGAACCGAATTAGCCAAACGCATATTCTCTGTCAAAAAAAGCTTTTTGAGTCTTGGCCAGAGAGCAGAAGACATGATCAAAGAAGCATCCACAATTTGGGGCCGATTACCGTGGGTGACTACGGGTGGGATCTGGGCAAAATCACCACTAAGAACAACAGGTACACCACCAAACAACAAAGTATCGTCATAATTACATATATCTCTAAATGTTCTATCGACTGCCTCGAAACAATGTCGGTGTTGCATTGGAACCTCATCCCAGATAATCAGTGCGGTGTTTCTAATAAGATCAGCAAGATCGCCGTCTTTTTTAATGTGACAACCGGATGATTGAGTTATCTGGATGGGGATTGAGAAGCGGGAATGAGACGTTCGACCACCTGGTAGTAATAGAGCTGCAATACCGGATGAGGCTACACACAGAACAATTTTACCTTGGCTTCTGTAATAGTTACAAAGAGTATTATAAATGTATGTTTTTCCTGTACCCGCGGGACCTTGCAAAAAAAAGTGGGCATTTTTATCACGGTTGTTGATGGCCAATGTAATTGTATCAAACACTTCTCTTTGACAGGTATTTAGCTGGTTATACGTTTCTTGAAAGCTTTGCTGTTGTTCTCTACTTGAATATGATAACTCGCTTTGAACCAACGTATTTCCTCGGATGTACGAAATATGATCGATCAATACGTTCCACTTGAACATCGGCAAAGGAAGCTGAAAAAATCTTAAAGATTTGTCATGGTTTTGTAATGATTTTTCCAGAAGATATAAGCCATAGTCCAAAGAACGACTGTTGTTGTAAAAGACCGCGTCAGTATTGAGATCAAGCAATACACCGAATCCTTTTTTCTCGATAGCATGATCCAAATCATCACAAAAACTTTCACCAAATTTTTCCCAGATATCCGGAGGTGAGTTCAAGCTGTTGAATAAAAGTGCTGAGACAAACATAGACCGAAGAGAAGTACCGGATGCAAATGTACCTGCTTCTTCAAAACATTTTTTCCACTCTTCATCGTCTTCGATTAGATGCAACAACATGCAAGCTTCCCTGAATGTTTCGCATTGTACGTTATTTACTGTTCTTAAATTAACAAAGGATGTAGCTCCCTTAATAACTGTGAGTAACAGTCGTAAATAGTAGCGCTCACCGGCAGAAGGGTTACAGTAATACATTCTACCAATAGCAAAACGACTGTTCTTTCTTTGTTTCAACACTTTGGTTGATTTATCCCAGACAAAAGTTTCAGGGAATTGCTGATATAACAATGGGTTGAAGTCTTCCTTGTGTCGATTATCTAAATTCCATTTGAAATATCCCATAAGGGTTGATCTAGTGCTTTCAAGAGTTTCGTTTATTTTATCTTGCGTCCAAAGAGGGTCAAAATAAACGGGCTGTTCTCCAGGTAAATGTACAGCTAGTTGGGTGACAGATGGTGTTTCTTCATGCATGGGAAATTCAAATATTCTCCAAGCTGCTTCAACGGGGCTGATATATCGACCATTTAAATATTTCTCAATCTCGTCATTTTTATTCTGTAGACAAATAGTAGTTTGATCGGGACCTTTATAGATATATTTGTTAATATATTTGATAGCCTTGACAGTTCCACAAACTTCAACATTTATATGAGCCTTGTATTGTTTTGAAAGGAACGGATTGTATGGCACAACCCAACAGTTAGTAATATGAAACTCCTCTGTTCTATGGGATGGATGTCTGATGACATGTGATCTACCATCCATGCTCCTTCGATACAATGGGTATCCGTCATCACTTGCTAATGTTGTTGGTTGATACGGCTTGGGAAATTTTTTTGAGCAGCTAATCTTGCCAAATGCATCTTCAACCATACACGGAGATTTTGCGCTGATTACACCGCAAGGACCATGCATCATGTTTTTGCTTACTACCAAATAGAGATCAGGTTCGTCGTTCTTGTCAGGAATTTTGTCTGAAATAATTACATCAATATCCGAAGGTGTATCAAACTTGTTTTCCAAAAAAAGAAGAATGTGGCAATGGGGAAGGCCACGCTTTTGATATTCAATAGTTCTGACAATACCCAAACATTTACCAAAAACTTTTTTTTTCTTTAAATCGTCAAGTAACTCTCTAAGCGTTAAATTGAACACGCGAGCAACGATGTCGGGACGATCGGAAGCAGTTTTCACAGGAAATAGTTCGTCCTTAATTTCTTTCCAATTAGGGTTGGCAGTGAAAGTGATGAACAAAGATGGTTTGCCATAATATCTGGATATAGCCATAGCATCTTGATAAAGCTTAGCCATAAACCGAGGCCCACTTGTGAAACTGCTTGGTAAAATAAGCTTTTGGCCTATTTGATCCAAATTTGAATCAGAGCTGTTTGTAGCATCAGCCAATCCGTTATAAACGTCGGCGCGGAGAGAGCTTTGGTTTGCCTTGATCCAATCTAATTTTGTTTGCTCACAGACAGCCCAAGCATCTACCAGGTATTGCTGAAAAAGTCTTTTTGAAAAAAAAAATGATAGGGAATTCGCTGTTTCTAACATGCAGTCTGTATCTGTAAAACGCACGTTGTGTAAGCCTTTTTTTGTCGCTGTCGTCAGATTCGATAGCATCATTTGTTGAACCATTAAGTCTTAATCCCCAATGCCATCCATAATCACCTGCTGGAAATAACAAAACGTAATGCAGTGGCATGTAGGCGGCATGTGTTTCATTGATTCTTTTAAAAAGTCCATTATTCTCGCCGTTGTTTCTGAAGGTAATCAAAATATCACGATAGCTGGCATCGGAATACTCATTGGGAATGATAGCGGCAATTTCGTTGACAGTAGGCAAATTTTCTGTGCGTCTATCATTGCCAACAATTTACTGCATTTTCATTTGAGGATTAAGGCGAATATGCATATTTGCTGCATGATCATCCCCTATTTGTGATTCTGTAGCACTTTTTAAAACTTCATGTGCGTGCTTGTAAATGCTGACGAATGGATTATTGGATTCAACATGAAGCATGATACTCAAACGTTGAATCAGTTGTTCATCAAGTCCACCGTTGCGCGTATCTTCCGCTCTAACTCTGGCAGCAAATTCAGGATCATATATATAAAGCTGATTGTACATCGGTGGGCACATTTCATGTGCACTGATCGGACCTTGAAGATGATATAGCTCACCGTGAACCTGGACGGGCATATATCCACGGGTGCCATTGTTTTGCTGGGTGTTACCAGTTGTACCAAAAGAAGTAAAGGCAAATGCAGCGTTGTATTGTCTGATATTGTTGAGAAAATGAGAAGATTTTGGGTGTGCTCCATTAACTAATTCTCTAAGGAACATGGGTGGCTCATTCAACAAAGGTAAACTAACAGAGCCTTTTTTGCAGCAACTTTCCCATTTAGGCGATGCTACCGTGTAACCTGTAGGCTTTTCCCCTTTCCAATGAAGAGCAGCACAATTGACACATTCAATGTTCATTCTTCCAAGATCTGATTCTTTCATTCGACTTAATTCGGATATGAAAGTTGCGGGTTGTCTATTGCTACGACGCGAGCGACTATAAGCTCTTACTCGTTCCTATTGTAAATCAGTAAGTATATGTGTTTTTTAGTATTAATTAAGGCTGTCAAACACGTACACGACATGAATCACATGTATGAAACGTAACGTCTTCTTCAAGGTGAGTTCTGCAAGATGTACAACGATTTTGAGTAACTGAAGGCATTAAAAAAATTTAAGAGTAAAAAGCAATTAAGTTCAGAAGGAATTTGCTTTTTATAAAGCTTCAAAAAAAATGCCAGTATCATTAAGCCCATTCCTAGGGGGAGGGCTAATATTATTATTTATGACAATCTATTCAAGTCAACCTTTTAAATAAACATGTCTTTACTTATGCCAAGCTATACTTTAAGCAAATTTTGACGGTATTTTAATTTTTTTAGGTTACATAGCCAATTGGTATTCTTTCAAAGATTCACATAGAGGCCAATGTTTCTATTCACTCAATGTTTATCAAACGTTCTTTGATCCTGGGGGGTGGGGCAAGCCCCTCCCCCCAGACCCCCCTCCCCTCTTTTGGGGGATACTACCCCAAACCCCCTCTATAAAGATAATATATCTAATAAATATTTTTTACACTCAATGCCAATCCACATTTTTACACTCAATGCCAATCCACCGGTCTTTGTTCCTGGGGGGAGGGGCAAGCCCCTCCCCCCAGACCCCCCACCCCCAATTCCGGGGGAAACCCCCGGACCCCCCTCGGAAATAAATTTTTCAGCGGGGTCTAAATTCCGTGTTGCAAAAAGGTATGAATTGTAGTATATTATAAGATAAATCGTATTTTGAGGAATAAAAAAATCAGCCAATCGTAAATTGTCATTGTAGAATGTTCGTGAAAAAACTTGGTCAAATAATTAAAAAAAAAATAAGATTGGCTGAATTTTTTATTCGTCAAAATACGATTTATTCGAAAATACGGCAATTGAATACCCTTAATGCGTTCAAGATCCCCATTCAATAGCACAAAATATATTTCATGGTTGTTCGTTACACCCATATTGCTATTACTGCCAAATGGGGCGAAATCTTGAAGATTTTTATAATTACTAATAAAAGGAATTTCGGCCTCATCAGCCTCCAAATCCTCGAAACTGTTGTTCAAACCCAAGTTGTCAGTAATGTCAATTGGGACGGAATACTGTGGATTCTCATTATTACGGATACTCTAAGATCGCTCACTGGCACTGATACCACTTCTCGTCGTAGAAGTTTCTTCATTGGAGTCTTGTCCGGTGGAACTTCTTGTATTCTTCCTGGGAGTGGAGTAAGCCATATTAAGATTTAAGGTTTCGTTTTTTTAAAAAATAAGGTTTCTTGTAAAAATAAAGGAGTTTTTTAGTTATAGATTGAAAAAAATGTAATATCCGATGTCTAAGAGACAATAATTTCAGTCAAATATAAGATAATTTTTTATTAAATGCTTAATTTGCTCTTGCATATATATTATATGTTCATGTTTGTTAAGTCGGTGATTCGTATTTGTTGTATCGGTGATTCTTATATGTTCCGTATTTACATTAGAGTAGTTGTTACTATGGTGAGATAGTCTTGTGATGCACCAGCAGCCATTTTCTCCCAGATGTTCAGAACCGGTCCAGTTACCTTCAACCTACGTGGAGGTGCACGTATTCTTCTTGGTTTATTACCGGCAACTGCAGCACTTGACACATTACCATCTAACACCATAGGTTCAGGTCTTGGTAGCGGTGCTGAAGATGAAGCATGACCAGGTTGCATGGAACGCATAGGTTGATTTATAGGAGGCATATGAGGCATCTAATACTGTTGTGGGCTATTATTCATAGGCATGACTTGGCTGACTTGGGGGTATAGAAGGCATAGGTTGGATAGGAGTTACCGTGGGAGATGACTGTTGCATAGATAACATAGGTCTACCGCCAGTACCTCTCACTCTAGTTTTCTTGGGAGTAGTTGCTTCTTTGGTAATCGAATCACCATCGTTAGCTCTCTTAGCAGCATACACTTCAGCGGCTTCAATCAAATGTACTTCGTGACCCTCCTTGTCCTTGTCCGTGGTAGGATTACGGACATTATTAGGTGGACTGCCTAATAACGTCCTTGCTCTTTTCCCGCCTCTTCATTCTCAGCTTTGTTATCACCACCAATAGGCGTTGCATTAGCACCAGAAGCCGGAGTGTTACCAGTAGGATTACGAGTGGGACGAGGTTTTGGACAGAACGTAGATAGATGACCATACTCTTGACAATTATAACATTGGCGTTCACTTAAAGGTGTGTAACCCTTGGCAGGCTCCGCAATACGTACATGGTTTGTACTACGAACACTTCCGGCAGCACTGTTACCACTAGTATTCATTTGTAATTGTAAAGAATCGAAACCTTGACAGAGTCTTTCAACCGTCGAAGCAATAGAGTTCAATGAGACTACACTAGCTGCATCACCACCAGTACGTAAACCAGAAGGTTCTTGATACTCTACTCAACGTGGAGCCTTGGTTTCTACTACTTGTTGTGCTTTATTTTACTTGTTGTCATTCATTTCGATACACTTAGCCGAGTTGCTTACTACACTCCAATCAGACAAAGAGGCATTAATATCAGACACACGTAAGGCAATACGCTTGCTAATAGCATGCATGAAATAAGGAATTTTGGCTGCGGCAGGCACACCCAGTAAGGTAGCCAACTCCATAATACCAAGTTTGATATCATCAATGCTTTGATGGGGTCCTTGTTGTAGATTCTCCAATTCTTCTCACCATACGTTCTTTTAAGTACCAGAAGCATATTGAATAGTGAATTCAGTAACAATGTTTTCCGAGGTCTTAACGCTAGATTCAATTACATTCCGCTACACAGTGGCAGGACCAGCAAAATACGAAGCTAAAACGAAAATCATCTCTTCGTCAGAGAAATTCATACCATTATAGATTCTTTCCATGGAGTGTAACCATACCATAGGATTAGAAGCGTCACCACAAAAGACTTTGGGCTTAGCCAGAAACTTGCTAATACGACTAACAGAGGCAGCGTTCATAGACTGACGAACGTCTTGTAAGGGAGCACTTGTACTAGATGATTTTGAACTTGAAGGTTATACCATAGTAATATACTTGTAGAATGACGAGCAAGAAACAAGATTGACAACAAGAGAACAGAGTAATAAATAACAGAGAGAGTTTAAATAATCACGGCGTGGTCTCCAAAATGGGATATGAATATAGCTAGTATTTGGGTTAGCGTCCGTTGGACAATGGGTATTGTTCTCAAACGATGAAAGGTAGCAACAGACTATAATACCCAGGAAATAAATGGTCATGTTAATAAGTTTCGACAAACGATACCTTAATGCAATAATACACCTATGTTATTCGATGGCTAACAGAAATGATTCAAGTAGACAAAATACCAATAGCACACAAAACTACACACAGGTCTGAAATTTAAAGATAAAAATAAGATAAGTTTATTAAGATTCTGGCTTTTTGAAGGCCTTTTAAATCCTTTCCATTAATTACGATTACATCAGATTAAATTCTAGATGATACGACATCTTGTACGGCAAGAACAAAAAAAGGAAGATTACTCATACTTAATACCATATCCAGGGTGAATATCATACGTAAGACTAGACGTCGAGGACGAAAGTGAAGTAATCTAATCTTGTGTGAGCAAGATAATAAGAATCACACGAGAAAAGACAAGAAAACGGGAGCACGAACACAGACACAGACAACAGCAATCTACTACCTCGTACTGAATACAGAATTTGTGACCATGAACACAGTTGATCAAAACGAGCTGAGAACAAACTTGCGCTCAGTCACAAAGTACCACTCACCCCAATTGTCTAATTATATACAAAGACGGGAAAAAATGTGCTATTTTAAGGGGCATCCCAAATTTGGGACGCTGCAAAAATGATCGTTGACTAAACTTTTTTTTAGTCACACTGTTTGTGGATTTGAAGCCCTGTCCTTCATCCCCCCGGAGATTCATTTTTTATACCCTCAAAAAAGGTTTTTTTTATTCAATTACAGCCCTGATTCCTGACTGTAGCGGACCAATGACATCAGGTTATGAATCAGCCTTTTGCACATTTTAGACAGCATAAGGGATGATTGATGTTATGCTTAATATTGATATAGATACACATAATAGCTTTTACTATGTCGAAATATTAAGTATTCTTCTCCCATATCGCTATCAATGTACGATGTATAGCTTACAATACAGCTTCTGGATAATAACTCGGACTTCAAAATCCATGTACTTTTAGTTTGTTTACTCTCACTCACCGATCATTTACCCCTTTTCTCAATCAAATAAATTTTAGTTCAATTCTTATTTTATTATAATATCAAACTACAACATTAAAAATTCTGATTCCGTCAGCGATGGAATTAGAAACTTTTCTTTTGATGACTTTTCTGGTCCGGAAGATATGTTTCTTCCAGACGATTTTCGTCTGGACGACCCTAAAAGCAATGAAGACTGGACTCCAAGGTTCATAAAAAGACCTCGCCTGGATCAGGGTAACGATAAGACCCAAGGTAACGATCAGATGCATCCGTTTCCTGAGGATGTTGGCGCCTTCCACTTTGAAGATTACGATACCAATGACGGTCGTGGTTATATGCCCGAAGATGATGATCAAGATTACGAAGACACTGTCGAAACTCTTGCCAACCTCCATCACCTTCTTTGGTTCTTGAAAATGCGAAGATTCTCGAGAAAAAAAGCAGAAAGCTTTTTATGGGGCAATATGAAAGCGAAAGCCGTATGTGACATGAACGCATTTTTATTCTTCAAAAAAAGAAAAGAAATAAAAATGTTACAAGTGGTGCTGAGAGTTGTTGCCCATGGCACACATCGGTGTAGGTAGTTTGTAAAATGACACTTTGATAGCTCAGAGTGGTGTAGTTAGCTGATCAGATTCAAATAGTGTGGGTGGCAGGGCCGGATTTCTTTTATCTGCGCTCAAAAGTAAGAGTACTCTCAAGTCATGACTTTGTCAGCCAATCAGAGGCAAAACACGTGAGAATCACGTGATAATTTTTTTCTGAAAAGGCGGTATAACCATAGTAAGGCGTACTTCCTGAAAAAGCTATCTAATTCGATGGATTTTACGAGACTGTTGGGATGTATTTCGTAGCTTTAAGGCTGAGAATAACAAATAATTTACTGTGTGGAAAATTCAGAATTATTTATTCCAAAAAGTCGAATGCAAACCAAAGGAAAAAATTAGGGAGGATTTTGTTTACTACATATAAAAGTTTTATGCAATCTTTTTTATTCGCCACAAGCACTTTACACAACTTGATTACTTTATTTTTCAATTTATTTGCTTTTTAGACTGAAATAGTTTTATATTTTGATAATAGTACTTTATGACTGTTTTATAATTTATTTGAGTTTTGATTATTGCTATAAGATAGCTTAATTTAAAAAATATTTAAGATTACATTTGATATGTTGATGTCCACAACCAAAATCACACAGACTATTCGAGTTATTTCTACCAGGAACATACAGTATCTTCCAGGACAAGTAATATTTTGACATACTCCGCACTTATTAACACAGAAGATTCTTTTTGATGTTCCACCACAATTGATTTGATTACACACCATACATATGTTGCGTCTTCTTTTCCGTACGGGAATTACCACAGCTGGCGGTTGATTTGCATTGGAAGGATGTGGGACAAGAAGTCTTGTTACAAGCTGCAATGGTCTTGGCTGTATTAGAACCTGCATGTTTATGATAGTCTGCGTACCAGAAAAGAGTTGAGAAATAGTCTCTGACGAAGGTTGGTGAGGTTGAGATATAGCAGGGACTGTGAGAGAGCTTTGTCATCTAGCTGGATTTTGTGTAGCTGATCGCACATACTGGGGTATATTAATGTTCCGCAGAACCGTGCTACCATATTTTTTTCTATCCTCCAAGATATTGTAGTACGAGTACAACTGTTCTTCTGTCTCTCAAAGGATACCGTTATTTGGATGACAGAATGATGACCAAACTTTCGCAAAAACGTCAAACATAACACCACGGGAAAAAATAAGTGATGAAATCAATAAATAGGTGACTTTGAGTGACTTCGAGTGTTTATTCGGGTGTTTTTCGCTATCACTTTAAATAAAGGTGGCAAATAAGTGTTAAAATAAGTCTTAATTTCTACCACTCAGAATGAAGGTGTTAAAAGGTGTTAAAATAAATCTTAATTTTTGTCACTTCTGGCAAAAATGACTAAGAAGTGTAAAATAAGTGTTACATCTTATCACTGGAGAGAAAGGTGTTAAGATGTATTTAAATAGGTGATGAATTTGGTCACTTTTGTAAAAGGTGACAAATGAGTGTTATATTAAGAGCTTGTTTTCATCAATTGGGTTTAAGGTGTTCAAGGGTGTTCCAACAAGTGGTAATAATTGCAATATTTTTTTATTATTATTTAGTAAATCTGATATATGAGTGTTAATTTTTGTTTTTTAAACAAAAACGACGTATTACTTATCCACAAATCTTCTTTAAATGACATAGATGACCAAATAAGGTATTGCTTATTTTCTTCTATTGGCGAAGGTATTGTTGTTATGGGACTGATAATATTATTGGTGTTGATCAGAGATCTCATATTATCCTTTTCTGCAGCAAGTGGCATGCTGTTGAGACTGGTAGTATAAAATAAAACATTATTCCCGTCAACAGTTGACTCAATATTTGAACATATTCTAGCCCAAGCAAAAACATCATTGTTCAACATGTCTGCAGCTGATAATGGCTTTGCTACAAACATGAACTCCAGCTGAACGACATAATATTTCTTACTGGTTCCACCGAAATTACTAATAGGTAAGCGTGCGAGGAACATGCTTGATTGTTTTTTTGCCGTGGATGCACAAAACTGTATGCACCCTCTTCCCGTTATTGTTATTGTCTGAACAACTCGGATTTCTTCGCACTGGACCTGTAGTTCAACTTGTTCGAGGAACTTGGCACCAAGGTGTCTGAATTCAGCAATACACCGATGCTCGGAGTTAGCTTTCCCTATACTGGTTCCAGTAAGTGATGTTTTGAAGCAAGCTGGTGTTTTTCTGGACAAAAAAGACTGATCTGCCAAAGTACGAATGATTTGGTATGCATTATCCGCTGGTTTGGAGAATGACACTATCTTCTGCTTAACTATACCAATCATGCGTTCCAAAGGTCAACAACTGAACGAGCACATAGGACCAAGTTCCTCAATTACATATGGTATGTGTGATAGATAGTGCTGACTGACTGTTACTGCGTTGGTGTTGTATTGTCTGTGTTTCGAACAAAATCCATCCATATCTGCAGCTTACTGAATGCCGTCAAATATTAAAAAAATTGGGTTTTAGTATTTTTAAACCTTTATATAATTGTAACTAACCTTTTGAGTTCTCTGATATTTGTTTGACTGATATTATATTGTAAAGCAATTGCACAAACACTGGAAAATGTTTTAAGAGTACTAATAGTATCTCTGCGTCGATTGTCAATTTCTAAATTATGTTGCTCATAACTGTCACCAATCAACGATTGAGTTCTGCGCAAGCTACTACCAGGAGAATTCAGATACCTCTTATTATCATTAGTCTGCATATTTATCATATCACAAACAATGGTAGGAACCAGAAACAAGATAAACATTTGCCAGTCAACTGCACGTCCATTCCCACCACGAGTGTTCAAATCTATGTGACCAATATTCCTTTAGCAATTTTTGTTTTACTGGCGTAATTTAATTACATACTTAAAAATGCCTCTTCGAAAATGTTCGTTCTGCAAGTTGTACCTAAATTTTCCATGGCTATTCCAAGCGTTTTTCTATGGCATTTTGCCAAACGAAATGGGTTGTTGTTGTTGCAGCCAATAATAATGTGGCTTGTTGTTACACAGGATAGGATCTTTCCTATAAATACGCTCCCTTTTTTTCAATTCTTAATAAAGATTCTTTAGTTTTGTCTTTACCTAAATTTGGGATTTATCTTGTAATTGATACTAGTAGTATTTCCTCCGCTTTTTGTTGCTGTTTGTTGTCTATTGTAAATTATACAATCACATCATCTTCTTACATAAACCCGTCGTAAACTCTTTTATCTTTGACATCTAAGAACTATATTCTCTTCTCATCTCTCACTGTATTATTATCGATTTGCATTTTATTGTCTTATCCATATATTTTATCGTCTAAGATCACTACAGAAATACTCTTAATAAATAATAAAACTAAGTTGACAACTAAAAGTCTGGTGCTCACTATCACAATTGTTATATAATAATAATTGTCCCTTTTTAAATCGAAATCCGTACTAGCGCTATATCATTTTGGTGCTCACTAACAGGGGTCTCTCTCTTTAAATATCTGTAAACCTTAAAAAACCTCAATTCGAACAATCATGAACTCCGTTTCTGATAACACTGTGTTGGCGTATCAACATCATGCTTCCCCCAATCATTCTAATAACCCTCGTAATCGCTTAATTGAATTTTTTGGTGATGAAGGAGAGGATTATCGTCATTTTGAAAAAAGACTTGAATCTTACTTTGCTTTGTCGGACATTACTGCTGACAAGAGAAAGATCGTTATTTTACAAACCCAATTACAACATGGTGCTCGTGTTTTCTTCGACAACTTGATCGAAGATGATTCTTCATTATCTACCAGTACTTATTCTTCCTTGGCTGCCGCTTTGCGTGAAGAATACATTACCCCTCAGCTCATTCGTCGTTACCAACTTGCATTCAATAGCATGGGACAAGGTACCGAAGAACACCCTCGTGTCTATCTTGGTCGTTTGAAAGAAGCTGCCAAACTTGCTGAGATTAAAGATGCTGTTCAAATCGAAATGCGTTTCCAAACTGGTCTTTTGCCTTCTATCATTATCCAATGTAAATTAATGGGTGCTGAAACTTTTGGTGAATACTTGAAAAGTGCTGATGGTTACTGGAACGCCTATCATCAAAAGACAATTTCTATTGTTGATAATCCTTTTGCTGTTCGTACTCCTGTTCGTCCTTTGGAAGTTATGCAACCTAATGCTGCTGCTATCGTTCCTGTGTTACCTGTCGTAGTTGAATCTCCTTCCATTCGTAACCTTACCAATAGTATGAGCGGATTGCATTTGAACAATCTCGAAAGTAATCCTGTTACCGCCTCTTCCGATGTAATGAAAATTGAAGATGATAAAATTAAATCTTTGATTGAAGAAGGAATCAAACGCCACTTTGCTGCCGCCACTGCTAAGCCTCCTGCCACTTACAATAATTACAATAACAATGATCGCCGTAATAATTCCCGTTATAACAACAATGACAATTACCGCAACAATGACAATTATCGTAACAATGAGAACTATCGCAATGATAATTACCGTAATAATGATAATTATCGTAATAATTCGGACAACTATCGTAATAATCAAGACAATTATCGTCACAGTGGTTACCAAAATCAACGTCAACAATCTGATGCGCCTCTTCAGGATGGTCCTAGTAATGATGCTCGAAGAAATTCAAGACCGCCTTTTCCTTCCAATGATTATCGTAATAATCAACAACAAGGTTCTTCAAAAAACTAAATGGGTCGATTGCAGTTAACACTGATGGTCAATCGAACATCCCATATCAACAAAAATCCATCAACAACAATCAATCATTACAAGTAATGCTTGACCATGATTCATCTCAACATGATCATCAACCAACCTCCTACCAGTATTCCTATGAATCCCATCCATCCAGAGAAGAAGACTTGTATGCTGCTTTGCGTACCAAAGATAGTAAACCTGAAGCCCATGTAACTCACAAAGACAGAGGTATTCATAAGAAAGGTGCACTTCTGAAGAAACCTTCGAAGTCCAATTTAGTTAAAACCTTTGGTAATCCAAACCACATGCAAAAGATTGTTTCCTTTGCTCCTCCTGCACCTGCACCTGCTCCTGTTCCCACTTCTTATCCTTCTCAAGATATTACCATGGTTGAGTCCGCTGTACCACAGGCTCCGGTATTGACAAAGGCCTTTGTTCCTAGTGAGAAGAAGAAGACTAAGAGAAAGAGGGTAAAACCTCAGATCTCGTATGATATCAAAGAAGTTCTTGAACAACCCGCCAATATCAAGATTAAGGAATTAATCGCGATTAACCCTGCCATTCGAAGAGATTTACTTCATGCTTGTCGTAATGCTGCTATTTCTATGGATCCCAAGTACAATGTGGAACAACACTTGAGTTATAGAGAAAGTGTTGAGGAAGAACGAAATTCGACGGCGGTGTACACTCGGTTCGTAATTGATAAAATTGAAATGAAAACTCTTATCGATTGTGGAGCGTCCAAAACTTGTGTGTCAAAAGCCTTAATGGAATCGTTAGGTTACAAGATTGATGGTCCTTCGGCTAGTGTGTTCACTCTTGGGAATGGATTGAAACAAGCATCGATGGGTGTTATTTATGATGTACCAATCCTGGCTTATGGCGTTGTGGTCCCTTCTACTGTAGAAGTTTTGCCGTATAGTCCTGTTCCTTTGGTAATCGGTACTAACTGGATGCTTCGAGCCAATGCCATTATTAATTTTCCCAAGCGAATTATGACTGTCAATTATAAGCAACAACATACTGAAGTTCCGATACAATGTGTGTTGAAACAAGACCAAGTTCAACCAGTACCCACCAAGCCTTCTACCATTATCTCTGAAAGTTCTGAAAGTGAAAGCTATGAGGATAGTTCAAGTAGTTCGGATGAATCCGGGAGTAGTGAATCCGATGAGGATCTCATGCTTATTACCGAGGACAGTGTAAGTGAAGAGTTGTATATGTTAAAGGATGACATCAACTCGGGGAGTGTGGTAATTTTAACAGTTGGCAATGAGGAGTTTCGAATTTCTACTTCAAACAGCAAGTGTCTCTTACCGGCCAAAACTCAAAGAACTTTCTTTGTTGATAAACCCGTAGAGACAACTCCTGATTTAATTTACGATTTCCAATCACAACATTCCCAATTTGAGAGTAGTTTAGATAGATACAATGATAAGTATCTTATTAAGTTTTTTGTCTTGGATAATCAATTCCAAATTACGATCATAAATAATTCAGGAATAAGCATTGAAGTACCTGCGAATGAAATGCTTGGGTGTATCAATTGGTATGATCCTGCTGTGGATTCGGTTGTTGGATACGATATGCTCAACATGTTGACTCAAGAAGGTCAAGACCTTGCTCATCCCTATACTGAAGAACCTACGTCGTCAAAACCCCTTATTACTCTAGAACAAATTAAGGATAAGATCGAAGTTGGCGATATCAATGCTCAATTGAAGGAACGTTTTTTCTCCTTGGTGCAAGAATTCCAGGATATCTTTGATTGGGATAAAAACACCATTGGCCGTACCACTCTTATGAAACATCGTATTATTACTGAAGATGTCATGCCCATTCGCCATCGGCCGTATCGTTTGAGTCCTGAAGAAAGTGACTATTTGGAGAAGGAGCTGAAGAGGTTCTGTGACTTAGGAATCATCCGACCTTCATACAGTCCTTGGGCTGCTCCTGTCATGCTGGTCAAGAAAGCTAAGAAGATTGTAGAGGACGGTCAAGTACAACCCCCTCAAGAGTACCGGTTGGTGATTGATTACCGAAAGCTGAATGCAGTCAGTAAGCTTGACGCGTATAGTTTGCCTCGGGTCGACGATTTGTTGGACCAACTCGGTAAATCGAAAATCTTTAGTGCTTTGGATATGACCTCGGGTTTCCACCAAATTCCAATGGAGGAGGACAGCATCGAAAAGACTGCGTTTGCTACAAAGTTTGGTAGTTTTGAATACGTGACGCTGCCAATGGGTCTCTGCAATAGCCCTTCGTCTTTTCAACGTCTAGTGGATATCGCTTTTAGGCCACTAATTAACAAGTTTCTGGTGTGTTACATTGACGATCTTAATATCTACAGTAATACGTATGATGATCATGTAGATCATATTAGGCGGGTCTTTGAATGTTGTCGTGTTGCCAAGCTCACATTTAATCCAAGCAAGTGCAAATTCTTCAAGACGTCACTCAAATTCTTGGGTTATATTGTTACCTCTGAAGGGTTGAAGACCGATCCTGCAAAATTGGAGAAGATTGCAAGCCTCCCTCTCCCAAAAACTATAACGGATGTTCGTAGCTTCATTGGGATTTGCTCTTATTACCGTAGGTTTGTACCTAACTTCGCGGCGATTGCTAGGCCCTTGCATGAACAGACCAAGAAGGAAAACAAGAAGCCATGGTCTGAAGAAACTACTTTGGCGTTTGAAACCTTGAAGAAGGCCCTAATCTCTGCTCCGGTACTAATGAGACAAGACTTCTCAAGAGAGTTTGTTTTGGTGACCGATGCCAGTATCAAAGGTCTTTCGTGTATTCTGACACAACTCGATGATGAGGGTCGTGAACATCCCATAGCGTATCTTAGTCGTGCCGTCAATAAAGAAGAAGCAAACTATGGTATCTCTAAATTGGAATGTCTAGCTGTAATCTTTGGTGTGAAAGCATGCAGACCTTATTTGCTTGGCCGACATTTCACGATCATTACGGATCATTCCGCCATCAAAGGTCTCCTTAACCCGAAGAATCCCTCTGGTATCTTGATACGATGGATTAACCTACTTGGCGAATATCAATACACTGTCAAGTACCGTCCTGGAAGAGTGAACGAATCAGCCGATTTCTTGTCACGTCTTGGTTATTGATCTTGATATTCTACTATCCGACCAACGCGTATAATGTCGTTAAACTTTAAACCCAAGACCAATAAGCATTATGTCTCAAAACTATTTTTTCTTCAACCACTTTCAGATAAATTGTTGTAAAACTTTACATTGACAAGACCAATAAGCATTATGTCTATAAACTATTTTTTCTTCAACCAATTGTAAATAAATTGTTGTAAAACTTAATTTTTCATCATGACCAATATAACTGAAGTCAATAAAAGCTTCTGTTACCTTCTAATTTTAAAACCCCTCAAAAATCAATTCAATAAACAGTACAAAAATTATAAACCAAAAACATCAAAACCAACCAAAACCCAACTTAAACCAACTATTATACAATGAATTACAAACTACAAGCCTTATCTGAATATCTTACTACCCTGGAGTTTCCTAAGGAAATCTCTAAGGATCTTGCTCAATTCATCAAAACTCAAAGTAAAAATTATTTAATCATCGACAAGAAGTTACACCGACATGGCTCTAATTCAAATTCAAATCAACCACGTTTGGTCCTACTTACTAAAGAACAACAAGATGGTGCTATCTGGGCAAATCATTCCCATCCCTTAGGAGGACATTTTGCTTTCAAGACCACTTTAAACAAAATCTCATTAAAGTATTACTGGCCCACCATGGCAAAAGAAGTTCAAGAATACGTCAATAAATGTCCCCGGTGCCAAAAAGAAGGAAAACCTACCTTACAAGAAAGATTAAATCCAATTCCGGTCTCCGCTGAACCCTTTAGTAAAATTGGCATTGACATTAAACATGTATCTACTTCTAGAGGTGGCCATAGATATATAGTCGCAGCTATCTGTTATCTCACTAAATGGGTCGAAGCTGAACCATTACGGGTACAAAATTCCAGCGAAATAGCCTTATTCATTTACAACCGCATTATTACCACTCATGGATGTCCTCACACTATCATTTCAGACAACGGTAAACCCTTTGTCAGTGCTTTAATCAATACGGTGTGCGAAAGGTTCGGTATTACTCACAAGACTTCAAGTCCCTATCATCCGGAGGGTAATGGATTAATCGAAAGATTTAATCGTACTCTAGGACAGGTGTTGCGAAAGCGACTCGATGTAGAAAGAAAGGATTGGCACATTTATTTACCCGCCACCTTATATGCTTACCGAACTATGAAACAGGCCACTACTAAACAAACTCCCTTCAAGCTTACTTATGGTCGTGAAGCTTATTCTCCCTTTGATCGGTACCTTCAAAAATCAATGCAAGAGTTGAGTAATCAAGATGGTGACCAGACGAGTCTCCTTGACATTCCTCTTAGCCAAGATATTGAAGATGAAAAATTAAAATTTTTAATCAACCATCAAATCACCCAGTTACAAGCAATCCGATTAGAAGCCGCTGAGTCAATTCGACTCTCCCAAGAAATTCAAAAAAAGGCGATTGATAAGAAGATCCTAGCAAAAGGAAAACTTTTGAAACCGCAGTTCGAAATTGGTGATTTGGTAGAAGTCTATAGATCCTTTCTTCAAAATTCTTGGTCAGGTAAACTTGAAGACCAATACGAAGGCCCATTTATAATCTCCCAGGAGTCACACAAGGGCACTTACAAGATCAAAGACCCGATCACTGCCAAAGAACGACTGGTCCATGGCAACAAACTACGTATATATAAATTGCCTGATGTAGAATGCCACAATTTGAGTGCTCTTTCCTTTACTCCTATCCCAATCCCCAATATATATAATGGCTCCCACTACTCCTCGCCTGTCGGCCAAGAGACGCGCCGAATTGAATCTGCAAGTCATGACTCCAGTCAAGATGAGTCCTTCTCACAAAGTGACCAAGATCTCCCCAAAGGACGTGTTAATTACGAAGACCTTCCTGGAAAAGACCTGCGACAACTTGTATCTGGAGATAATACAAGAAGCATCCCCTCCCTTATCCCCCATGTCTCCTCCAGAGTGCGAAATACCCGGTCCAAGACTAACGGAAAACGCCTCTTTGAACTCAATGAAAATGGTCAACAACAACCAAGTGCCAATCATGGAGATTCTGGTAATTCTCGAAGGCTTACAAAAGCAACACTTTAATGCTGAAGCCAACATAAGGCACAGTCATCGTCAATTGGCTATTCTAATCATAAATCAAGCTCACGAAAAATTTCTCCTCAAAAATAACAAACTCAATTATTCTCGCTTCCGGTCCATTCTGGTCAAATCTCAAGTACCCTTATCCATATCCAGGTCCAGACCGTTTATGGAAACTCTACAAGCTCTAGATCCATGGTCTCGTTAATATCAATACTTCTCCGTAACGAGTATAAACTATCATTTCTCCGTAACGAGTGTAAACTATCACCTCTCCGTAACGAGTATAAACTATCCTCTCTCCGTAACGAGTATAAACTACTCATGCTCCGTAATGAGTCTAAAACTACTGGTTCTCTTTACTTTGGTTCCTTCTCTTGTTTTTTTTTCCCGTTTTCTTGTGGTTTTTTCTCTTTCTTTTCCTTTTCCTTGGGTCCTGTTCTGGTACACTGGTCATATTATCCAAAACTGCATTCATATTTCTTTTGACGGTAAGGTTTACCTTACTCTAATCGGGGGGATATGTTGCAGCCAATAATAATGTGGCTTGTTGTTACACAGGATAGGATCTTTCCTATAAATACGCTCCCTTTTTTTCAATTCTTAATAAAGATTCTTTAGTTTTGTCTTTACCTAAATTTGGGATTTATCTTGTAATTGATACTAGTAGTATTTCCTCCGCTTTTTGTTGCTGTTTGTTGTCTATTGTAAATTATACAATCACATCATCTTCTTACATAAACCCGTCGTAAACTCTTTTATCTTTGACATCTAAGAACTATATTCTCTTCTCATCTCTCACTGTATTATTATCGATTTGCATTTTATTGTCTTATCCATATATTTTATCGTCTAAGATCACTACAGAAATACTCTTAATAAATAATAAAACTAAGTTGACAACTAAAAGTCTGGTGCTCACTATCACAATTGTTATATAATAATAATTGTCCCTTTTTAAATCGAAATCCGTACTAGCGCTATATCATTGTTACCATATTTTCTATCGCCATCAGAAATAAATTTCCAAATTTCCTTCGATACGTTATGCCCAATGAAATGACGCTCGTCAAAGCCAGCGAATGTTGCCGAAAACGAGATAAATCCGGTCAAAGGAGTAACCTTCGTGAGCCCTTTGTTTTCAAATTGATGTTATCAAATAAAATTAGATAATAGTCATAGTGGCCGATTACTAGTATTGTTGTAGCATTTACCCCAGATACCCGCTCGTTTACTGATTTAAAACTTTCATTGCTTCTAATTACTGCAGTGTCCGAATTTTTAAGACTAAAGTACATCCCTTTACCATCATTAGTACTGCCCATAATATCACATATTCGGCAATCAAATTTGCTTGTATGGCCTGTGTGAAACAAAGTATCCGCCATGGCAGGAATATCCCCGAGAAACAGACAAGTATACACCTTGATATGAAGTTTTTGGTTGTCGTGAGCCTTGACAACCACACCAGCAGACTCCATTTTGATTAAATTGATCAATACAAGATATAAAAAGCTATAGATGTCTTTTGGTTTTTTGGGCCCTTTGATGATGCAAACAACAAATTGGTTTTCTTTTTTTGCTCTGTAAAAGACAATGGCAATTAGTATTTTTGATGGAATTATTTTAATCTTTAAAATACCTTTCATCGAGACCTAAGTTCATATTAACAGCTTTGACAATGGTTAGACTCTGTTTTCCTCTTTGGCCACGAAAAAATCCATCAATATACAACGCCAGGGCGATGTCATACCTGTTTTGGAAGAAACTTTTTCTTAAAAGCTCTTGGTACTTTTTGCCGTCAAAAAGTCTTCCATTACAAAACGGTCGCTTGTTTCGACCTTCTCTGATCTGTGCAGCAATGATCTCATGCTTTTATCAGAGACAAGGTATGAAGCAATGAAATCGTCAATGTCCAAAAACTTTTGTTTTTGACGAGCTTCTAACACGCCGTTGTCGTTTAGTTGAAACCTGGATTCTCACAGTAAGAACACATTTCTTGATCCTCGGTGATGAACATTTGGCACCCATTCACACACATGTCGTGAACTTCTTCTTTCAGCTGTACCGTTTCACTCGTTTGTTTTTTATTTAAATTAGTGGACTTTAATTTTTCTGTCACGTCTAATTTACAGAAGAATTAGTTATCATGTAATGATGTAGTGAATACGCATAAAAAGGCTTACTCTGGTTATGATGAGTATCATTGTAATTTTTATTGATCCATCTGATGATCTCTTCTTTCTGAAATCTTTTCAGATTCAACTTTTCCATCAATGCATGAAATTCAAAAGTTTTTTTATCATCCAATGTTTCCCAATTGCAATCACGAATTGCAGATAGCTCCTCAGGATCACCTTTGACTGCCATTTCAGAGTACTTTATTAACTGATTCTTGGCATAATTTGAGTCTTGAATTTCAGCATCACTTTCACTATCGGTCATGTATCTACTGTATTCTGTATCTAAAACAGTACTACGTTCGAGATTGATGTCGGAGTCGCTTCCACTATCACTTTCATATAGATTTTGTAATTCAGTTACAGAGTTGATATCCATATAAGCAATACCAGAAGCGGGAACGGGATCAAAATTGTCATCGTCAGTCATACCATATTCAAGATCAGGAATATTGGTAGGTTCTTCTACGGGCAAACCATTGACGCATGACTCAGCAGTGCTGTCATCTGTTATATTTAGTCGTCGTCTAACGATATTAGCCTTCATTTCGATTTCCAATTCCATATTTTTGTGCTTTCTTTTATGAGAAAGATTCTATATCACGAGTACGAACGTATGGTTTGTTTGGGCAAGTATCGCAACGCATATTTTTTAGAATATATAAAATGATTAAAGATAAAGAAAGATGAGATATAAAACGTTAAGCCAAATGTCCTGTTATCACGGTGTAAAATGGGGTTTAATTAAAAAGTATCATTCCTCAATAAACAGGCCAAGCATAAGCATTTCAAAAGAAATATAATAATGAAATTTATTAAAGAAAGCGGGGGTGATGTGTTCTTTTGACCTCTTTAAATCAATAAAAATACCTTTTAAAAGATACTATCAATATGTTTAGACAACCTACATCAGAAAAAGCATTGCTTGAAAGAATGGAGAAGTTGGAAGCAACTATCATCGCAGAGCAGACTTCAGCTATAAAGAATATTAATGAAAGATTGGATTGATTAGAGACCATTTTAGATAAAATAGCTACTACAAGTCTCCAAAATGTTTCTCAAGACCAAATGCAAGTCGATTATGAACAGATTGACTTGATCAAAAAGCCAGAAACTATTCATGTTACCGATATCATTGACATACTAATGAATAGTGATGACGGAATGTTTCTTTTAAATCCTCTTAGCCAGCCCAAAACCAGCAGAATGTATGTATCGTTTGCTAAGCAAGGATATTAACTCCATTTGCAATTCTGTCCTGAGGTCAAGCATGGATGAATATGCTTTTTGGAAAACGTTGTCTGGTGTTATCAAGAAGGAGTTGATAACAAGACCCTCCAGGGAAGCTCATCTTTTGAACATTAAAGACATTGTCAATTGTTGTAAAGATAATTGGGCCATTTACTTCATGTTACAGAGCTGCTGGTCAAACAAGGCTCCCTCAAAAATGAACGAAAACCGTAAGAGACGGTACTCTGCTTCTAACCAATAATGTAATGTAAGGCTTACTATATAAAAATTTTGATAGTATTATTAACATGTCATATTCTCCAATGATAGTGAACGATACTTGCGGTTGCATAGCTGTATCGACAACAGTACCTTTCCCACAAGTTTTAAATAATGTTTTTTTCTTCAAATAAAGTTTTTATAACTGTAAAAGTGTTTATTTTAAAGTGATCTTTAGGTAGTTTTAAAGTGAAATCTAAAGTGATATTAAGGTGGATCTAAAGTGATTTTAAGGTGGATCTAAAGTGATTTTAAGGTGGATCTAAAGTGATATTAAAGTGGATCAAAAGTGATATTAAAGTGGATCTAAAGTGATTTTAAGGTGGACTTAAGGTGATATTAAGGTGTAAGCTGTATAGGTGACAATGAGTTGTATTAAAGTGATATTAGGGTGAGTAATATAGGTGGCTTTAAGTTATATTGAAGTTATATTGAAGTGATTTTAACCATTCTTTAAGCGGGGAAAATCACTCTAAAAACTGGCGAAAAACACTTTCTTTAGGTGTTTAAATAAGTGTTGAAATGATCACCCGAATCACACCTATAAACATTTGGATTTTCTCGTGGTGTAATATGAGCTACGTTCTCCGAAAGAATGAGATCACGTTGACTGATTATGAGAGCACCAAAAACTTCAGTTTCCTCCTTCGTGTGAACAGCCGTTACCGCAAAAGCGGTACCTTGACAATACGCGAGAAAATGATAGAGAAACTGCTTGGTTGAATATTTGATGTAAGGAAGCTTTATCACTGGGATTAAACACAAATCAAATATTCTTTGCTGGCTTAAATTTACACTTGCAGGAATAATACTTGTCGTATAATACAGTGGTCTCATATCATACTTTCTTGTCCATTCTAAAGGAAGTCTTGTAATTCCAAAAGTTTCTCTTGTCTGAGTGTATGAGAAAATATCACCAATATAGTGGATGACTTCCAAAATACAAAATAGAATTAAATAGAATAGAATTAACTTCGGAAATTTGATTTTCCGAGTTAATTTTACTTCTGTTCCAAAACACTGAAAATAGAATTAACTTTTTTGACCCGTACCATATATGCAAAACTCTACCTAAACAGCTATATTATCAGATGACAATGATGTTTGAATACATCCAGACACCGGTAACCAAGATAGTTTAACTATTATCAATGATGCTCCTTCCGTTCGCACTAAAACCCATCAGTTTTATATGCACAGTAGCAACTCACTGTTACTTCTCCTGAAAGGGCAAAAAAGACGGTTCTCAGAAGCGTAAAAGAGCCAAATAAATAAACTGTTTTGATAAATATTATTCATAGATCTTATATTTATTATCTGAATGTTATTAGCGTTTATCAGAAATGAATTATTTAATAGAAAGATGATTTTTTTGTTAATTTTTTTTAATTCGGGGGGGGGGTAGGGGGGTCGAATTAACTTGAAAAATTTAAGCGGTGAAATAAGGTTGATTCCACGTTACACAACCCAAAAAATTAAGTCTATTCTATTTAATTCTATTTTGCATTTTGGAAGTCATCCAGTTACCAAAATAATTTTGAACCGGTGCATGACCTACTTTTATACGCAAGGTATTTATGGCCTGAGAAATCCAAGGTGAAAAGTGCCAATTATGAGTTCTTCCATGTCTTGTAATACTTCCCATCTAGACCAAAAGTAAAATAATTAATATCTGTGAGGCATTTACTTAAATGTACATAAGAACCTACAATTATGTTGTGATATAATATATAATCAGATAACACCGCATCAGTCAGTCTCGGACCTGCGTTGTATGATGCAAATTGTCTGATAATGTTGAAATGTAGCGATCCTTCTACAGAAGAGGTACCTCTACTACATCTATATCTCATTAAGCCATTTTTATCTTCTCCTATTTAAGTATTGCCTTGTCTAATTTCTTTCAAGATTTGATTAGACATAATTACAGCCTCATTATCAGACAAAGCCAGGCCAGTTCTTGAACACAATCCATTTTGGTATTTTCAAAGATAATCTTGACCATAGGATACAGCTCTGCTGGAGGGGGAATGTATCTTCTAACACCTTAAAAAATATACGAGTATTCCAATCTGTACCAATCGAAATTAATTATACTTCTACCCTAGGTTTATCGTCACTGTCAATAACGAACAAAGCATCACAAAATCTATGAATAAAATCTTTGCTTAAACCATGTCTGAGAGATACCTTTATGAGTTCAGGCAAATGAAACGCATCTTTCAAAACTCTTGAAGGAAGGGCCCTCGAGGAATTGCTAGTACTTGAAATAGGCTCAGTATTACTTCTAGAAATGACAGGAGGGTTAGAAGCTTGAACAAGAGACGAGATACATTTTGGCTCCGAAGCGACAAGCAAATTGGCTCTATTGACGGAAATAGTAAAGTTTGGTTGTTCAAAGTCCTCCAGTGATTAATTGTCTTTGTATCAATCTAGTAAAATACCAGGTATTGACACTTTGACAGTTTCCATTCCAATCGAAGATTTATTTTTAGGGGTAATCAATTGTTCACGTTTTGATAAATTTGATTCATCCGGTAAGATATCACGCAAATAACCTAATGCAGCGGGAGTAGCTTTGTCAGCCTAAGAAGGATATAAAGCAACAAAGGTACCGACTGGTGTTGACCTATAAATGTTTTATTTCACAGTGCAAAGATCCTTGAAGCTTTGGTAAATTTCAAGAGATATACACGCATCAACAGCTGCATATTCAACGTGACCAGGCGATAGAACATCTGTTTCCCAATTGCTTTTACGTATATCGTCTGGTTTTAACATATTTAAATGCAGTACGTCTCCGCACATTTTTTGCAATGAGTAGTTTTGTCTTGTGGCCATTTCTTTATCATAAAAAAGTGTGCCAAGTTCTAGTTGGTTGGTGTACTGGTTAAACCATACTGGGAAAATTTAGCTAGATCACCACCGATCTGTCGGCCAACTTTTATGATTTTTGGAGATTCAATTAATTGTCTAAGCTTCACCACATCCCACCAATTTAAAAAATTTAAGATCATTTTGATCTCCGTGCAAGCTAAATTTGGACGTCAAATTTTTATTTTACTGCTAAATCACAAAAAAGCACAAAAAAAAGCACAGAAAAAAAAGTACAAAAAAAAAGTACAAAAAAAAAAGGTACCAAACAAAAATTACTGCATTATGTCATCAAAATTAATTTTTATTAATTGACAGGGGTGGCTTTAGATTGTGTTCTTTCTTTCAACTATTAATAAAAAAATGGCACCTAAAAAATCAACTATTATTAAAAAAAGACACCTAAAAAATCCACTATTCATAAAAAAAAGACACCTAAAAAATCAACTATTAATCAAAAAAAGACAACTAGAAAGTTCATAAGAGAAAAACGCAAAACCCTCGATTACCTTACTGATGAACTCCTTACAGAAATGGACGAGTTGGTGTGCTTCCGACGAGATGCTAAAGAACGACGTTTGAATGATTATAGTAGTGTTACTGGAATACCTGCGGTCGGATCTTCAGAAGAAAAAGAACAACAACATTATGACATGGGCGATTATGATGGTGGCTGCTCAGGTGGGTACAATAGCCATCAAGAGCAGGAACCAGTAGTCCTTAGCGATTCCGAAACCGACAGTGAAATCGAAGCTGTCGTCGGTCAGTCCAACACGACTACTGTCAACGCCAAGACCCAGTACAGGTCCAAGCAAAAGAAATCCTTTTTGGCGGGAAAGGTCTCTTGAAGGTGTTGCAAAAGCTTACCTTGCTTTCTTGGGTAGAAATGGCGGCATGCCCACAATGATGAGTGAGCATCCCGGCTCTTTGGTTCCCTGTGAGTGTCCTGCCGATCGTCTTACAGTTGTGAAGGTCGATTTCTTTTTTGTTTCCGGTATAGTGTAGAATGCAATCACATAATTGTTATATTTATTTTTTTAGTTGTGAAAGCCAAATACGACTTCCAATATTGTGGAGGTTGTAAGACATTTCCTTTTGCATTGGTGGAAGCAGGCATGTTCCCCCTAGCACCAGCCAGACCTACGGCTGCATTGCATCTCAGCCTCTGTGATTTTTTCGTCAACCTAAGAAACATCTTTGCGGGCTCTGCTGAAAAAATTGCAGAATTCTATAAGGTCTGCGCAAATCAGACAGCTCAGGTACAGTCTAATAGAGAAAGTTATGTTGTTTTTTTCTAAAATATTACGTAGGCCAATCTCTCTGCTGATAGATGCTTCCAACAGTATCATCCTGTACAACAAGATGGTTGAGCTGTCTGAACAGTTGGTGATGGGGGATATTTCCACATCATGTGCTGCTTGTCCTGAGGTTTGTGAAAAAAAAAGACAAAAAAACTGTCATATTAACTCTTAGATAATTTATATACCAGGTCGGATCAGATAATTTAAATGACAAGCAGTACATGATGATGGATGGAAACTTTCGTTTGAAAGGAAGAAGATCGTTGTTAGAGGACCACGACTTGTCCAAAGTCGCTGGCCTTGATGGGTTCAAGAAGTTTTGGATCCATCAAGCTTTAGTCGACAGATATGACCCGTCTGCGCAGGTAAATAATTATTAGTGACATTACAATAGAACATGTTAAATAATTTCTTTTTTTAATGCTAAAAGCCTGGTGCCAAGGGCACTACCACTACCAAGGGCACTACCACCACCAAGGGAACTACCGCCACCAAGGCTACATCTACCAAGGGTACCTCCACCACTGAAGAGGCTACATCTACCAAGGTCGCTGAGCCTCGCAAATGGCAGGTTGTGGTGCACCAAATCGCACCTCAGCCATTTATCCTGTTCGTGGTGTCTTTGGTCGCGGCTGCGCAAGACATGATACTGTGTTCCAACTAGCAGACATGGACGCCGGGGAAGGGTAACATTCGATTTTCTCTGTTTTTTAAAAAAATTGATATTTATCCATCTATTATAGGTTTAAGTATCCATTGGCTGCTATAGCCTCTGTTGAGAACCAGCTTGGTAGAAAGGTTCCTTTCATGTCATGTATGACATTGTATGCAAACTGGAGCCATCTATCAAGGTATGTTATATCAAAAATTGACAATTATCATATCACTAATTTATAAGTTTTAGCTGAACTTCCCCGGAATCGCCGGTTCTGACCGCTTGGGTCTGTCTGTCTTCCATGCCTACGCTCATGTAATGCACTGTCAGGTCAAGTACAACCCGAGGTTGATTGACAACTTTGGGTTGACTGACGGTGAGGGCATGGAAAGACTTTGGTCTTACTTGGCTAAATACATCACCATGACTAAACCCATGATGGCCTGAGAACCGGCGGTATGTCCTGTACATGGCTGTAAAGTACAGGAACACAGCCATCAAGTTCAATTTGGGTACGTTAACTATTTGAAGATAATACGGATCTATACTTAATTCAATTTTTTTTATCAGCACGAACTCTGAAGGAGAAGATCCGCCGCCTTGTTTTCGAAAAAACAAAAGAGGACAACAAGGTTAAAAGGTGGTCTGTTGAGCATTTCCGTGGTGTTGAGGAGCGTTACGCCAAGCAAGTAGCTAATCTTGGGGAGCGAGGATGTTCTGGAACTGATGTATTACATCTGCTTCCAAAAGCTATGTAGACGCCCACACTTTCCCTTTGAGCTTGAGCGTCTACATTAGCTTTAAGTAAGTACTCCTTTTGTTCAATATTTTTAGTATATTCATTATTTATTTCTCTATTATTAGGAACATCCTCAATGGCAATGCAAATGATTACATTGTCAGCTCCACCGGCAGGGCCTACTTCCGCAGTCAATTGGGTGCAATTGAAAAATATCTTGCTGATGTCGAGAGGGCTGCCGGTCGTAACGTCTCCGAAAGACCTACCATTCTGGAGCCAGCATACTTTGATTTTGCCGAGTCCCAATCGGTGGAAGTTTCTCAAGGTCAGAGAGGCATTGTTCAAGGATATTTTACGAAGTAATGTCCAAGCCTACTTTGACCTTGGGGATAAACTCCACAGTGGCCACATTGGTACGTACTTGTAATGTTTAATCCAATATTAGATATTTAACTTTGTTTTTGACTAGGGACTCGTCAGGCCGGGAAGCTGCAAGAAGGTATGCGGAAGCAAAAGTCCGCAGGTGATCGATGTTATCTGCATGTACAACACGGGTAACAAGGAGTTGATAGAGAGCCCATATGCAGGTATGTCTTGAGAAGTAGATACTTCCTCCATTAAAAAGAGATCCAATTAAAACACTAACATTTTGATTAGATATCGTAAAGTCGGTCACTTGGGACTTTGTCATGGACAAGGCAAACGGCTTTGGGAGGTGAACTGGTCAAAAGACGTCTCGACTTGGCTCCGATGGAAATGTTTGAAAGAAGAGCTAAAACGTTTAAAGGTATATTGAATCAAGATTGTTTTGAAAATAATAAAGAGAACTAATAAGTAATTATCATTGTAGCGAGACGTCTTCTGGCTAGGAGAACGTATCTCCAAAGAGAGGGAGTATTTGGTTTCGGCACTTGCGAAGCACGCTGAAGGAACTGGTGCTTGGGTTCTCCTTCAACGTGCGATGGAACTTAACGCCAGGTGGTTAACTTTTACCAAACACCACCTGGGCCATGTAGGGGGTTTTCGCAGTTCCCTGATTGCAAGTGCCCATATTGTGCGTCACGAAGAGCTCGAAGACGGGGTCAACTTGGTTGATGAAGGACAAGAAAATGATAAGGAAGAGGTAGAGGAAGAAGAAGAGGAAGAGGAGGAAAATGATGATGCATAATAAAAAAAATGATATTGTTAAATGTATTTTAGTGATTATGAATCATGATACGACTTTGAGTGGGTGTGGGTTTATTTAATAAATGAGTGATTTCATCATTTCATCAAATCACGCATTAAGGTGATTTAGTTTCAAACATCAATTATAATTTTTTCTTTGGGTGATTTTCTCTTACAATTTAGTTATCAAATGCCAATTCTCATACGACATGATTTAATTATTTTTGAATTAGATTCCTCCACCTGTATTTAATTTTACTAATCATGTTGTTGGATCTAGGATATATATAGTCTAAAAAATAAAAGTAAATTCCCGTAGATATAACATAATATTGTATCTACTTTATTAATTCAATCTTATGAAATGTCTAGCATCAATTAGTTCTTTAAAAAAGATATTGCATAATAAGAGTATTTTATTTGTGTTTGGTACTTATAATTATTGATATATCAGACATTTGTAAGAGAAGATAATTTACCGTTACTTATAAAACTAATTGTAATGAATAATAAGATTATATTCACGATATTCTACAAAAGTTGACAAAGGAAGAGAAAAAATGATAATAATACAGTATTGCATTATACTTTCTTTAAGGACATAAAGTTTTTATTTTTTATCAAATAATAATAAACATCACTACCCTCTTTATCAACAATAACGTTACGTGGATTTTCAATAAACATACTTTTATCATAGAGAAGTAAATATATCTTGACTATAACGTGATACAAAGATTTACCCTGCATAAATCTTTTGTAAACGAGTTCTTTATATTGACCTGTCATATAAACGTAAAATTGGCATTCTTAAATAGCTTTATAGAATTGAAAAGACTTTTCTTCATCTACTGAAATTGAGAAAACTAAGTGTAGGTTTGCTAGATCTCTATGTATACTTAAAAATTCAAACTTTGTTATCCAAATTTCCATTACATTTAGATTTTTTGAAAGTCAGAACTTCATAGAGTGTCACTTCACAATTGATCGCAATACTTTTTAAATAATATTATACAATGAGTGAAACTGTGGTATTTATTTAACAAGCCTCAACATGAAAAATACAGGTAGTCTTAATTTCGATCAGATATATATCACAAAAACGACCTTAAATTTGGAATAGAACATGCATCTTGCCTTTGTATTTCTTAAACATTTCGCTGAATCTTCATATCCATTCAGACCCTCGGCATCTATCAATACCATACTACATGTACAAATCAGCAACCGCATTCGAAATCTAAGTAATGGTAATTATAAACGTCATTTACTAAGGAAAATGAGCAACAGTCTATCTAATTTACATAATACTCGCATCTATTGCATTGGTGGACTCACATACATAGTATAATGAAGGACCATCCATTCATTTAGTCTCGGATGACAAAGGAAATTGTAATAAATATGGTTGTACTCAATACGCAATTCCTGGATTTTTTCTAAAAATTCCCAAATATTAAAGGGCCTATTATTACGTTGTTAAGATGCTTCGATCTGGTACTCACCTACGTCCAGTATAAAAAGGACATTGAATATAGAGACAACCGTAACAGGTATTAACACGACCCCTTATATAATACAAGACTTGGAAAGAGACGTAGGGTTGAAGTAAAGATGAATAAAAATTAAAGTTTTGCAAACAGCGCGTGTTTATTAATAAGCTTGAATGAAGGTAATTTGGGTTGTGGTCAAGAATGAGGTAGAAGAAGCCTGACAGAATGCTTTGAATAGATAACGTACACTACCTGGTACTTCAAACATATACATGTTCAACGCATTTACCTTCAAAAAAATTTGCCATAAATCTTCCATGTAATTAGGTTAATTCAGAAATCTTGCATGGGAGATTACGCCTGGAGTAAAAGTTCTAGGAAGTTCAATCTTGCATAAAATAATATCAGTATGTTATATGTTTGTTCTAGTATACCTCACTTGCGACATTGACAAGTAGATGTGGAGTAAACATGAATTATTTCATAAAAGAATCAATAGCAGAGAGATTTTGTAAATAAAAAAAATGGGGGCCCTCTCAAAAACTGCCTAGACCCTGTAAAAAAAAGCCGAAGTGTAAAAAAAATTTCTTCTGTCCATGGCGCAATTATTCACCAATGAAACTGATCCACGCTGTGACAAACATCTAATTTTTGTAAAAAAGCCACAGAATTCTTTACCCCTGGTCTTTTTTTTTTCAAGTAAATACCCTTTTACCTTCAGCATCTAATTAAAAAAACCTCACAAGACACAAACACTTAATGGGCTCTACTAGGAGTTTAATCCCTTAACCTAAGCTAATAGTAGATGATGGTTATTGTTCAATTAATACAATGGTAGAATTTAAATCAAATTTCCGTATTGTCAACCATCTTACATTCTACGCTTCAAGCACTTACTAACGTGGCAGTTCATTAGATTTATACCCCTTGCTGTCAGAGTGATGTACTAAAGTTTGCCACTTTTATCTCCCATGAGAGCAAACAGTTTCCTTGAATGCCTTTTGCTGTACTGATCTCCCCGTTAGAAAAATGTCCTTAATAGCATTGTTTTATATTTCTTAAAGCTGCAAGCACTGATATAGATACCGAGCATTTATTAGCGACACGATATATAAAAAGCAAGTTTAATACATTTGAGAGACGTCACTACTAAATATATGAACTACTAGTCTTTCTTAACGTTATATATTTTATTTGTATTAATGTACTTGCTAAAATAATATACTCCTTAGTTTCCATGTACTTCGTAATGCCTATGTACTTTTTAACGTCAATGTACTTCTTAGTGCCCATGTACTTTTTAACGTCAATGTACTTCGTAGTGCCCATGTACTTTTTAACGCCAATGTACTTCTTAGTGTCAAAGTCTATGAGCTATCGTCAGGAGTTATATAAAATGTTTCTGACCTCCATGTTGGGTTGGCTCTTACCGTAGACTTTGCCATTCCGAAGAGCCACTCTAACTCGACTTCGTTTTTATTTTAACGATAAAAAAATGTATCTGATACGTACAGTATTAGAACAGATACGAACATTGCCATACTAATACTTAAAAAACAAGTACCATACCTTGCAGACGATCTTATAAAAAAAATGTATTGACATGAGTGTTAATTGCCTGATTAAAATAATAGCTTTTTTTACCAATTCAACCTTTGAGATATAACTTATCCTATGATTCATAAGAGTTTACTTTTTTTTTTTTTAGAAAATTAAAACAAATGAAAAGAGAAGAATGGAGATGTTTTTTTATTCAATCATTGTTCGTTTCAATAGAATCTGCCCTAGTGGAATGGCGAGACAGTTTAAACTTCAGATTGTTTAAACTGTTCTCCACTATTTTGAAATTGCTCCTTGCCATAAATTTCTTATGGAAAAAATCCGGCAACGGCCAGTTCTCGACTACAATATTCTGGCTTGTGAGAACTGTTCCCCCAGGTCCTCAAACTTCACCAGTTTCTTCCAAGGTATTTTTTCATACCCAGTTTCGCATTGGCAATCTACATAATAGGATTAGGCAAGGATCATTTTGTATAGATTATGATCTTACTGATTGAGTTCCTGAGGGATTTTTTGACACCAGAAACTATTTGACTGTGCAATATTTCACGAGTGTGAGGAGAGGCTAAACTTAAGTTTGGAAATTAGAGTAGTAATTGCTATTTTTGCTTTTATATATCGATATCGTTACCACGGGACTTGGGATTGACGTACAATTTACTTCTTTTTTCCGTCGTCCCAAGTCCATTTTACTAACGTTCTCTAGTTTATAACAGTTTAGTATTTTAATAAAGAAATTACGTAAAGCCATACCTCCATAACAAACATGGTTCCAGGTTATCTTTTTCCCAAACATTCCAATAAATTCTGTGCCGTGAAACCGGTTCAAGACTTTGAGAAAACTCATTAAAGTTTCCCAAACTTCACGTCTCGACAAACCCGTATTAATCAGGTTTTCCATTTCGTTTCTCTTTTCCATCGTCATAACGGTTGCTTCGAGTTCGGTATGCTCAGCATCTGACAGTTTCTGATACCCCTCAGACAAAATCTTGCGGGTTAAATAATTTGACCCAGATTCTCCACCAAGAAGCTTTTCCTTTTCTTGCTGGCAGTAGACATTGTCCTTGCTGATGCCACGGGTTCTTTCAGGCAAGGTGACCTCCTGATTGTGGTATCGACCGATAAGTCCCTTCATCTCTTCCAGGGTAATTGTTGGATCATCTTGTCTGCATTCCAATCATAATTCCATATGTTCTGCTTTACGTCTATCTGCTTCCGCGCGAATGCGAGTGTAAGTGACAAATCAAGGTTAGAGACGAGCAAGATTTTTTTTTAATACGAATAAAAGAAAGAATTCAACGTCTAAAGCCACTCTTGCCAATAAATAAAAAAT